>NW_005871445.1:126469-133422 GCF_000147115.1 Myotis lucifugus | reverse complement strand
GTAAGGGGTGGGGATGAGAAGCTGATGAGTGGGTGTCCTTTCTCATACTTATTACCTTAAAGTGCCTGTCTTAACCCTACATAATTCTGTTCAACCGCAGAAGTGGGTCTTGGATTGAAATCCAATTACACAGCCCAGTACTGCATATAAGCATAATCAATGGACACAGACAATAGGAGGCTGAAGGCCTGTGCGGGGGTGGGGGGGGTGGGGGGGGTGGGGAGGGTGGGCTAGGAGATGTCAATGGCGGGAAAAGGGGACATATGTAATACTTTCAACAATAAAGAATTAAAAAAATATCCAAGTACTAACATGAACCCTCAGAAGTCGTTCTATGTCACTTCCCTCCTCTGAGCCTCAGTTTTCACATCTATAAAATGGCAATAGGCCCACTTTAATGAGGCCATGGTCAGCATGCAAGGAGTGACAATTACTATTGCAAAGGAAGGGCAACATGATGGTGGTGCCAATGGTGATGACCTCGGGGCCCTAGAAGTGGAATGACTGGGTGAAGAGCTAAGCGCTCTGAGACGATTCAATTGGTCTGAAACCTGAAAACTGGGCAGAGTCTATTAATCCAGACTGAAGCCCTTGTCCAACTGACTCTCACCTGTTCTCTCTCCTGCTGTGGTCCACCTGTGCCCATTACACCTACCAGCCTGGCTTCTCCACCCTCCACCCTCCACACACACACGCGCGCGCACACACACACACTGCACTTTCCAGTCTTCAGGTCTTTGCCTACTCTGTCCCCCACCTCACCCACTGCCTGTCTGTTTCTCCATCTCCCATCACCTCACTCTGGCCGGTGCCCCTGTGGGGCCCACCTGGCTGTGCGGAAGACCAGGCTGCTGCCCGGGCCCCTCTCGTCCTCCTGCAGGTGCTGGGAGGCCATCAGGAGGCTGTAGTCCAGCAGGTTGAGGTCCCGGAGGAAGGCGGTGTCCAGCTCCATCTGCCGGAGAGCCAGCTCCGCTGGGGCCCTGAGGGAGCATCAGCATCCGCCTGAGTGCCCGGCGTGTTCGAGCAGTGCTGAGGCTCCACACCCACCTGCCCCAAAGGGTAGGTGTCATTACTGCCCCATGTCACAGATGAGGACACTCCTCTGTAATCTGCCTTGGCCAACTAGCTGGTAAATTGTGGAGCCGGGATTTGAACCCGAATCTGGGTTCTTAACGACTTGGACAGAGGGCTGTGCCAAGGACACCCTCCACCTTCCCCCCAAACAGAGGCAGAGCAGGCAGTAAGGGCTCTGCGGCTCACCCAGGTCGATGGTCTTGCCCTGAAAGTTGAGGTCCTTCAGCACCAAGACCAGGGGGCTGCCCTCAGGGGCCGGCTCCACCCAGCGGCTCACCTCGCAGCCCTTGATGTCATATCTGGAGGCAAGGATTTGGGGGACACAACAGAATTCAGCTTTCCACAGACTTGGGGCACACGGGGACTCTCCCAGGTAATAACAAGACAGGAGCTTCCACTGGTGACTGTCCAGATCCGCAGCACAACCCCATTCTCTCTCCCTGGGCCTCGGTTCCACCATCTACCTGGGGAGTGTGGCTGCCTCCGGTGGCTCATTCCGAGCAGGACGGGACCCAGGCCCTGCGAGGCCAACTCACCTCTCGGCGATGCGGCCGGCGGGGTAGAAGACGCTCTGCATGATGATGAAGTATTTCTGGGGACGGGGTAGGGAGTGAGGAAGGACAGGATCTCCCCCGCAGCCACCCCTCCGGCCCGGCCCCTGCCTCGGCCTCACCCACCTTCTTGCCCCGGGCCACCCGCAGGCTGTGCACTCCTGGAAGGGGACAGGGCGCCAGGTGAGGGGCCCCAAACTCTGCCGTCCGGGGTCCCTGGGGCCCTGGTCCCAGCATCCAGGCCACGCCTCCTCAGTGCCGTCGCATCCCGAGCCCCCAGACCCCTTCCTCAGCTTGTGTGGTGTTGCGGACTCCATCCACCTCTAGACTCAGCCCCAGAGATGCCGGGTCTGGCATGGCTTCGACACACATGCCCTGCCCAGGACGGTCCAATCCCAATCCCAACCTCACCCTTTGGGCTCCACCCGCCGCCCCACCTGCCCACTCCCTGTCCCTACCGCCCTGCACCGAACTCTGCGGGCAGTTGGATCCGCCTCTAGTCCAGTCCCAACCACCTGGCTAGACTCAGGTACCCCACACCCCTGGAACATCCCCACTCCCTGAACCCCTCCCCTCCTCTCCCCCCCCTCCCCCCCAGTGCCGGGTCCCTGGCCCATCCTACCCAGCAACCGCGCCAGGAGCGAGTGCGGGTGCCGCTGCAGGTGCTGCAGGTAGCGGGGCAGGTGGGCGAGCAGCTCCCGCACCTCCCTGCGCCGCTGGGTCTTCAGGAAGAAGCGCTGGTCATGGCTGGTGCGGGGGCAGGGAGAGGTCACTCTAGGCCGGGCTGGAGGGTCCCACAGGCTCCCTGACCCTCCTGTCCATGTGTGGTTGCCTCCCCAGGGCCAGGCCCTCGCCCTCAGTCTCTCCTCTGACCTGGCTGTTCTATTTCTCTCCCCAAATGCCACCCTCCACCCTGGGACACCACTCCCACCCTGCCCCACCCTGCTGCCCGCTCACGACAGGAAGAAGCTGGCGTTGCTCTTGGAGGTGCTGAGGAACTGCAGGTAGGGGCCCCCGGGCCCCAGGGCGGCCTGATAGTCCTCCTCGGCCAGGCCTAGGGAGTGGCGCAGCCAGGCGAAGGCAGGGCCAGCCAGGGTGCCCAGCTCGAAGCCCTGCAGCAGAGGAAGAGCAGCCCCAGAGTGTGCACCGGGGTCCCGGTGTGTGCAGTTGGCCCTGGTGCGGGACGGTCAAGGGAGCCACACCCCCTGGAAGGCTGTGAGGCTCCGTACCGGTGGGGGAACCGAGGAGAGAGAACTAAGATGGCATCCGCCCCTCCCTGCACAGTCTGAGGCTTCCTACCTTGTGAACCTGGGTCAGGACCTCGGAGAAGTCGTCCTCAGTGGGCAGCCCCTGCAGGGAGGGGCAGAAGGCTCAGAGCAAGTCTCAGCCCCCGCCCCCCGCCGCCAGCCCCAGGATCTCCAAGCGGCCGCACCTGGCCTCCCCCCTTCCCCCAATTTGATTCCTGAGTTGGGCAGGTGGGGGCTGCAGACCCTCTCAGGCTGCAGGAGGATGAGCGAGTGACCTGAGGCAGGTCCTGGGTATGACTCCTCCACAGCTGGGTCCCCAACACCTGGCACATTCGCCCAGACATGGATGTCATCCGAATAAAAGATGATGGCCTTGAAGGCCAGGGGCCTGCCTGACTCAGCCTGGGAGGGGCAGATCAGAGAGGGCTCCCTGGGGGAGGTGACCTGCAAACTGAAGTCTGACGGGCAGTGGAGAGGAGGAGGAGGGTGCTCCTAGCAGTGGGAACTGCGTTGGTGGTCACCAGGAAGGGAAGGAGGGCCCGAGCGGCTTAACTGAGTAAGGGAGGGATGGAGGGTGAATGAGGCTGGACAGTTGATCCTGAGGCCATGATGAGTACTGGGGAGCCATGGGAGATTTTCAGCAGGTACTGAGGTCAGATTGTGATTTTCAGCAGAGGATGAGATTTAGAAGATGCCCTCTGGCTCCTATACTCTCCCTGGACCTCTAGGTTCCTGTGCCTATGGGATGTGGTCACACTGTGCGCGCACACACAAACAACACACACGCTCACCGGGCCCGTCCAGCTGCTGAGCTTGCAGTTGGGCAACGCTTTCTGCTGAACCAGCCTGGCCCCAGCCTGAGCTCTGGGGAGGACGGGCCATGCTGGCGGGGTGGAGTGGGGTCCCTTCTCAACCATACACCCTGGCAGAGCTGGGGGGGCCTCAGAGACTAAGGCATACAACCCCCTCCCCCAAAGTCAGTACGCATTACACAGATGGGGACCCTGATGCCCAAAGAGAGGCAGAGGCCCGCCTAGAATTACACAGCAACCACCTGGGTCAGGGTGTCCTCACATCCCCAACACATCCTGCACTTTCTGGCTTCCTGGCCTCAGCCCCAAGCCTAGACTGTCCCTCCCTCCCTGCACCAAGCCCCTGATTTCCTCCCCGTATAGCCTTTCTGATCCCCAACTCTGCAGTAGCAAATCAGGGCCGCGGCCCGGTCTTGCCATCGGTGCATAGAGCAGATTGGCCACTCACCCTGGGCGGGTGGTCCATGGAGACCTGGGTGGCAGCCCAGAGCCCCGCCTGCATCATACACGTCAGCCGGTGCAGCTCATGTCCCGGGCTGATCTCAAACAGGCCGAGGCGCAGCTGCTTGTCTCGTAGACGCCAGAGCAGGCCCCGGCGGCCAGAACGCGAGGTGATGGCTTTGCATCCGGCCTCTGGGGAGGGGGCCAGGACCTGGTGGCAGAAGGCACAAGAAGCATTGAGCATGTGGCAGCATCGCAGAGGGGAAAGACATGGGTGTGAGTGCCACCTCCCCTACTTTGAGCCCTCCTCTTAGCTCGCTCTGCCTCAGTTTCCTCGGTTGTAAAATACGGCTAATGCTGGTACCCAGCTCACTAGGTGCTATGAGGGGCCCGCACAGCCCCTGACGTGCAGTCAGCATCCCAAACAGAGTGATGGTTATCATTAGCAGTAAGTGAGAGCATGCAGTTCTGCAGCCCGACCTGGCCTCAGACATCCTCTCACCAGCTGTGTGGCCTTAGGTAAGTCACCTAACCTTCGGGGCCTGGTGTTCTCATCTGCAGAACGAGAACTATAACATCGCGGCAGATATTAGCTGCGGTTACTGTTGAGTTTGAGCTCTGTGCACAGGGACCCTTGATAGGAGCTGTGATGCCAAGGGATTCAGCCAGGTACCAAGTACTCCTCTCATCTATGCTGAGCTCCTCCAGGCCAGCTCGGAAGATCAGCACGAAGCTGAGATCAGCCGCTGACCCAGTGGGCACCCACCATGTGACCAGCCCTGGCTGAGAGCTTGACCTCCTAGCAGCCCTACGAAGGAGAAGCTTTTACTATCATCTCCATTTTCCCTGCGAAAAAACTGAACAAATTCTCGGGGGATCCCTGCCAGACTTTCCCTTCATACCTGCGGTTCCCACGTGGGGCGTGTCCTGGTCCCCGCCCAGCGCAGGACCCCTGCTGAGCTTGGATGGGGGTGTGTCCACCCCGCCCGGAGAGGGGAGGCCCGGCTCCTACCCACTAACCCTTCCCTCTCCTCTCCTCTCTCGGGTCCGCACCTACCTCGTGGGGCCCCGGGCTCGGGGCGGCCATGGCCCCCGCAGCAGCTTCCCGGGCTCTGGCCGCATCCCCCGCCGCCCCGCCGCCCCGCTGCAGGAGCCAGGCCCCGCCCCTGCTTCTGGACCGACCAATCGCGCGTTGCCGTTCACGGCGGCACCCAATCGGAGCTGGAGTCTCCGGCAGTCGCCTGCTGGTCCCGCCCCCGGAGCTGCAGCATCCTTCGGCCAGCGGTGCAGGGCGGTTGGGGCTGCGACGCGGTGTCAGGGTCCCTGGGAGGGAGGACACCCCCCTTCTCCCCAGGGTGGAGGACTCGGGCGCCGCTTGGGAGGGGGGTGAGCTAGATACAGTCCCGCCTACCCACTCGGGCGTGAAATTCCCATCAACCCGTCTTTCGGGTGAGGAAACCAAGGTCTAGAGAGAGAATGACTACCAGCACTCGGGGTCACACAGGGAGTCTGGGGCCTGCCTTTATCCAACACATGTGTTTTATCACACATTATGGGCCAGGAGCCGTGCTAGGCCCGGGGATTTAGTGGTGAATGAGAGGAACACAGCTGCCAGCGAGATGTTTGAAAGCATAAAATTGGGTGATGTCACTCTCTTGCTTAAAGCCATCACCCCTCCCCGTCGTCCCAGGCCCTTCTGCCCACTCTCCAGCCCCATCCCAATATACTCTCCCTCCACCCACCGCACAGCCACAGGGATTCCCCGCTCTTCCTTAGCCATCAAAAACTTCCACACCTTGGGGCTGTTCCCTTTGCTTGAAATCCTTTTCCTCAGTATTCCTTTCTGCACTTTGGTCGATATTATATATATATTTGATTTCAGAGAGGGAGAGGGAGAGACAGAAACATCAATGACAGAAACATCAGTGATGAGAATCATTGACTGGCTGCCTCCTGTATGCTCCCTACAGCCCGGGTGTGTGCCCTGACCAGGAGTTGAACAATGACCTCCTGGTTCATAGGTCGACCCTCAACCAATGAGCCACACCGGCTGGGCCCCTCTCCTCATTCCTGATCACATGACCTTGTTTATTTTCTGTCAGAGAGTGTCTTGTTCATTTGTTTACTAAATCTCCTCCTAGAAGGGGTACCAGCGCCAGGCATGGTGTTTGATAAGTTTAGGTTGAACCAATGTGAGTAGGATGTGCAAAGGACCTCGGTGAGTCCCAGGAAATGAAAGGCCAGCATGGCAGTGGGTGGAGTGAGTGAGCAAGCAATGCAGGTTCTGGTTGGCCATGTAGGGAGAGGGGTGGGGGCTCGGAGAAGCACTGAGAAAGATGCTCAAATATTTTTAGTTGTGTTTTTTTTCTAAGAAGTTTTTATTTTGAGAGGGAGAGAAACATCAATGTGAGAGGGTAACATCAATTGACTGCTTCCTGCATACCCCCCACCAGGGATTGATCCCACAACCTGGGCATGTGCTCTGACAGGGAATCGAACTGGCGACTTTCTGGTGCATGGAATGATGCCCAAATGAGCCATACTGCCCAGGGCTGCTCAGTTGTCTCAAAAAGGTCACTGGTGGTCATTCAGTCAATTGGGGGCGGGGGGCAGAGAGGATAAGGAAGCCCTCCGTGATTTAGGGCAGTGGTGGCTTTGCACCCAGAAGGTGGCTGGGTGTGTGTTAGAATTGACAGGATTTGGGGTCTTGTGGGTGGAGGCGGGAGGAAAGCCAAGGCTTCTGGCTGGGTCAGGACACAGGATAATGACAGTCATGAGAGGAGCAGGCATGGGGGGGGAGGGGGAGCCAGATTGGGGTGGGTGTCTGA
>NW_005871445.1:85374-126010 GCF_000147115.1 Myotis lucifugus | reverse complement strand
TGGGCTGAGGGTCCCTAAAATACTAGTGCCTGCTGGCTTGTGGCTGACACAGGGGAGGTGTGGGGAAGGCTGCTGTGGGGTCTGGCAGGTTGCCATGCGTTCACGACTCCCCAGCCGCGAGCTGCAGGGGTTGGAACCACACCTGTCCCAGTTCCAGCTTTACCGTGTGTCTAGCACAGGGATAATCCAGGAGGCACTGAGGTACTCATTGCACAAACCAGGGTCTCCTGACCTGAGACCAATGCAGTGACCAGCTCCCAGCCCCTCTCCAGCCCCCAGAGCCCAGCTCCCCTGGTCAGGGATGGCACAGAGAAAAACATACCATCAACATTTATTGTTCAGTTCTCCCCAGTGGGCCAGGGCTAGGGCTGAGGGGCTGGGACCCTATGAGAAGATCTGGGAGCCCAGTGTGCCCGGTGGTCCCAAGGCCTATTGGTCTTCCCCCTAAGCTTTCCAGGTCAAGAAGTCCTGGGGAGTCCCTGGCTGTGTCAGACCCGAGAAAGCTGCCTTCTCAGAGAAAAAGGACATGTGGCGGAGAGGCCACATGATGCCTTAAAACGTGCCAATTCCAACATGAGCCTGTGACAGGAGGGAAACTGAGGCAAGAGGGTGGAAGCCAGAAGAAAAAATGACAGGGGTCTGAAAGTGAGGTAGGGAGGACCAGTATCTCTCAGGCCCTGAGCCAGAATGGGGAGAGAGGGAGTTTCCAGGTACGTCCTCCTGGCTCTGGAAGAGTGAGCAGAAGAGAAGTGGGGGTTCTGGTCAGTCAGGGGTGAGTCCTGAACAGCTCCATCCCCAGGGGTGTCTGCAAGGCAGCCATGCTTGAGGGGCTGCAGTGCCTGCACAGGTCCTGTGTGGCCCCGCCCTTGGTATGCACCAGAGGGGAGGCCGCCGCATCCTCGCCGGGCCCTCACTGAGCCTTTTTGGTCCCCTTCTGGTTCTTCAGCATCACGTAGGTGATGAACAGCCCTGGAATATACAGATCAGAAAGGCCAGGTAAGATCCAGGGCACAGCGTGGCAGAGTGACCCATACATCGGGCCAAGGACCTCCCCAACCACCCTCCAGGCCACCTGGTCATCTCCCTAGTCATCCATCAAACCACACATCCGCCCACATTCATTCAACAAACATCCCTGAGTGCTTACCACCAGCCACTGGCTGCGTTTAGTGTTTCAGATTCTACAGGATACAAGATCCGCCCAACTCTCCCTCTCACCAGCGACCACCTGTCCACCTACCTATTTCCCACCTGCCCACTCAACATCCAGCTTCCACTCACCCACCCACTCCACCACCCAGTCATCTGACTGTTGACCCATCCAAACCACTTTCTTGAGCACCAGCTTAGTGCCATGGCCTATGTAGGAGCTGAGGACACAGTAATAATGAAGACACAGTCCTAGCATGCCCACACTCTAAACCAGGGGAGACAAGAGAGGTGCAGGAATCATGCGCCAGGGTGACAAGGGGGTGAGAGGTGATTAAGGTGTGAGCAGTGCAATGATGGTGGTAGTGGAGGGAGCAGGAAAAGGGGAGACATCCCAGTAGAGTCCAGTGAGCCCCAGGCATCTGGAAGACTGATTGTAGCCCTGAGGGATGGACAGGAAAAACCCCCAGGGTGAAGTAAAGGCAAGGAGCCTTAAGTAGATGTCCAGCAAGGTCAGGGGTGGGAGAGGATCATGGGGCGCCCCGCCAAATGCCCTTTTCACGGGAATGATGACTTACCCACAAACAGGAGCAGCAGGAGGCCAGCAGCTAGTGGGATGGCAACAGCATAGGCTCGGGGCAGGAAATACTTGTGGATGACATGCTGGCTGTCGATGAATGGCTGGCATCCAGGGCAGAGCTCTGGTGAGCATTCCCCGCCTTGCCCAGCACCCCCAAGCCCAACCGTCCACCTCCCCCATCTCAGGGGCTGACCCCACTCTAACCACTGGGACAGCGTTTGCTTTTCTTTAAGACGATGGCCATTTGGGTGCCTTGGGTTGTTTCCTTCCTTCGTTTACTTAATAGTTGTTTACTGGGCACTTGCCCTAAGTTAGTGCTGGGGACCTGGCAGGGAACAGGATAAAGGACTTGCTCTCAGGCCCTCACAGCCTAACAGGGGAAAAGGGTACATGAAGAAGCCTGGAGTGATTCCCAACCTGGGCTCCAAGCTCTTCTTTACTAACATTTTTCTCCAAAGGATACCAAGTTCTGCAAGACTTTGCCTTCCAAATGCACTGCCCTTCTTAAGCAGTAACAACCCCCCCCCACCCCCCGCAAATCCTAAGGCCCTCACAAAATCCATGGGGACCCACCATGCCCAGGCGCCAGCAGGATAACCAGGACTAGCCCTCCCATCAAAGGCAGAGCAAATCAGGATCGGTGTAGCAGTTAAGGATATGGCCCTGGCCTCAACCCTGCTTCCCGAGCCTCAGCTTCCTCGTCTCTAAGACGGGGACGGCACTAGCACCTTCCTTGTAGGGCTATTCTGGAGATTTCATGAGCTATTCGGGTGAGGCACCTCGCAAAGTTCCTGACACATATAGCTGCTTAAATGACGTCAGGAGTCGGCTGCAAGATCCATGAATGGAGGCGAGAGGGGGCGGGTAAGTACACATACCAAGAGGATCACCCAGGCGGTGTAGTAGGTGAAGATGATGAGGCTAACGGCGACGAGGCCGAGTCCCACCACCTGGTCCGTCCCCGTGGCCTGGAGAAAAGGGAGGGCTCAATTGACGAAGCGACTCCGCTTCGGTGTCCTAACGGAGGGGGCGTCGCAGCCTGTTACGCTGGCACAGAGAGTGCCGGGCCTCGGCGTTTTCATCCGTACAATGGGCCGGCGGGAGAGCAATCCGGCTTTCGATGGCCCAAGCCCCGTCTTCATCACAGATCTGGGATCCCCAACCCCGACATTCCATCCCAGGCTCACCATTGCCCCGCGCTCCCCTCCGGAGCACCGAGCCACATCCGGTTCCGGATCCGGGCCCTTCTGGCCTTCGGCCGCATGGCACGCCGGGAATCGTAGTCCTTACGCCGGCCCAGGCCCACAATGTCCAAGAAAGGCAGGCGCCGCCTCCTCCCTTTGCATGTCAGGAAATGTAGTTTCTCAAGAGCGTGGTGGGACAAGTTGTTCCTGAATCTTCCTAGGTATTGGGACCGAATTGAGAATCCAGACTGACCGGTACTCGTGGCCTCAGCCCTGTCGAACCCGCCCCAGAAGAAAAGTCCATTTCTAAAGATCCCAAAGTCCCAAGGCCTGAGCGGGATTTGGGGGGTAGAAGTCTCATTTCTCAGGTGGGAAAAATGAGACTCAAAGAGGGGCGAGGTCTGGCAGGAGATCACTATTCGAGTAGGAGGCGAAGCCAACACCAGAACCTAGGGCCCTACTTCCTGGTCCCGGGACCCTAACTAGTCTGTGGAAGGGAGGATACAGAGAACGGTCACTCCCCGGCCGGGTGGGAAGAGGAAGGGCTGGCCCGAGCCCGCGGATGGGGAGGGTTTCGATTGGCTGTCGGGAGGATGGGGAGGGTTTCGATTGGCTGTCAGGAGGATGGGGAGGATTTCGATTGGCTGTCGGGAGGAAGTGCTCGGAGGCTTAGTGAGGGGCAGGGGCAGGGCCAGACTGCTCCCGGCCAGAAACCCCCATCAAGGCCCCCTGGCTTCCCTATCCTCCCTTCGCTGCAGGGATGAGGCCAGGGTGACCCTCCCTCTCCTCACCGCCCGCCTCTCCTGGGTGTCGCGACCGCCAAGCAGCAGCTCAGACAGGTCTTCGGCAGCAGCGTCTGCAGCCCCCCGCCCAGCCTTGGAGGCCCTTTCCTCGAGAGCAGGGGGAGGTGGGGCCTCATCCTTGATCTTTTCGGCGTCCTCCAGTTCTGGGGTCTGGAACTCTGCCTTCCCACACCTCGGGGGCTAGCTGCTCCTCACTCATCAGGTGGACAGGGCTCGTTCCCTCCTCTGTGCTCCACAGCCCCATGCGTCTCCATGATGACTTGTCACCGCATTTTTTAAATTTTTTAAAATATTTTTATTGATTTTAGAGAGGAAGGGAGAGGGATAGAAACATCAATGACGAGAGAGAATCATTGATCGGCTGCCTCCTGTACGCCCCCTACTGGGGATCGAGCCCGCAACCTAGGCATGTGCCCTTGGCAGGAATCGAACCTGGGACCCTTCAGTCCGCAGGCCGGCACTCTATCCACTGAGCCAAACCGGCTAGGGCTGTCACCACATTTTAATTATCCGATTAACTTGATTTGGCCCACCTGACTCTGGGCTCCCTGAGGGTAGAGTCTGTGGTCACTGCTGTATCCCCAGTGCCTAGAAAGGGGCTTCGCACAAAGTAGCTTTGAGTCAAGAAACCGGCTTTAAGATTCTGTGGCTGTTTGGACCTTGGGATATAGCATCGGGGAGGTGGGGGTGAGGCACCTAGAGATAAGGCCTGAACCGGGCATGTTCCTTCTAGCAGCAGCTGTCTCTTTGGGTTGTCTGAGCCCATCTCTGACTATGGGGACTGCCCTCCCAAAGCTGGCAGGAGCTATCTCATTTTTCACTTAGCAATACTGTGTTCCAAAGGAGCGACCCTTTTTGGCCGAGAGCCCAATTTCTTCCCTCTCTGTCTCAGGACAGACTTTGGGCTCAGCTGAGAGCCAGCGTTTCCTTCCCCAGGTGTGCCCTGAATGGAGGAAGGCGACTGAGAATCAGCCTCCAGGGCTTACAGGGGCTATGCCTGGACATCAGCCCTGAGAAGGGGTGGGCATAATGCAGAGGCAGAAATGAGGCCTGGTAGTCCGGTTCCTCCTGGCCTGTCCAAAGCCAGTGAGGTTTCCTGCCACTTCTGAGCTCATTAAAGGTCCAGGGTGCCTTGTCTTTCTCAGAGCTTGGTGCAGACTCCTCTGTAACTTTAAACCGGGGCAGGAAGCGAGGGGCCCAGGCCTGGAAATTTAGACAGGGTGGGGACATGCTTGGGACCTCCCGTAGGTCATGCTGTACACCCAACTTTCTCATTTGATCCACAACCTCATTTGCAGCTGAGAAAACGGATAGCTTTCTGTCTTCGGGCACACTTGCTAGAGGACACCTGAGTGCCGGGAGGCCCGTAGAGCAGTGGTTAGAACTGGGCTCTGAGGTCAGAGCTGCCACTTACTAGACCTGAGACTGGCAAGAAACCACACTTGTGGGCTTCAGTTCCCTCCCCTGCACTCTGGTGTAATAAAGGTGGTAATAATTGTGACTTCAGCCAGGACTTGGGGAAGCCTGGCCACTTACTTCTTCTCCATCCCCCAAAGCATCACACTTGGCTTCCATCTGATGCTGTCTTTGACCCCAAAGTCAAGTGGACAACACAAATAAATAAGAACCAATATGCCATAAACAAAACTGCAACATTTAATTATTCCCCAAACCAAGACACTGACACTAGGCTGATTTCCCTTTACAATGTTATTTTCTACAGTAGAAGCTGGGACAGAGATACAAACACAGCCCACTGAATCAGGGTGTGGTGGTGGCAACATTCTGTTAGAAAAGAGGGGAATTAAAAAAAAAAGACACCCCCCCCCATCTCCCTCAAGAGAAGAACGTGGACATTCTCCATCCTGGCAGATCATGCCATGTGGTCAGTTTGTGGGGTGACCAAAAATAATAGCCTAAAAATATTGTAGATTTTTATTTTCTTTAAATCTCCTAGTAAAAACGTTAAACTGTCTTCCAAGATTCCAAACTGACATTGCATAGACCAATTCCTTTCCAAAAATATCTCTAATATATTCCTCTCTCTCTCTCTATAGAATTTTAAGTCTAGGAGCTGTGGGCGCCTAGTGGGAAGTCACTGAGCTTGAGGGGACCGGAGGGCTCCCATGTGGGGATGGGGCCAGGGCTCTAGGCCTCCAGCTCCAGCCAGCATTCATTTGGTTATGGCCAAATTCGCAGTCCAATTTCCCTGGCCCAGGGCCCGGCATGGGAGGATGTGGCAGGCTCTGTCTCCTGGGGTGACTGTCAAGTTCAGACCTCATCTGGAGTGAGGCTGGGGTTCCTAGTTTGGGGAGTCTCCCCACCAGCACCAAAGCCAGCTGTTTTATGCCCAAAAGCCCCAAAACTGAACCAGACACCAAATACACCTTCCCACTGGGCTGAGGTCCTGCAGACACAGGGGGGAAGGGCAGTACCCCATCTTCTGGGGGTCACTGCATGTGGAGATAGTGCAGCCAATCCCCTTTTAAAGTGCCGGGTGTCTACGGGACAGGAAGGGACCCACAGAGCTGACCAGAGCCTTCTCCAGCCAGAGCAAACGCTCCATCCTGCCTCGGCAGGCACCTTCTAACATTCATTTTCTGAAAGGGTTAGGTGATTAAAAACAACAAAATCCTAGAAATGTTCTGGCCCAATGCTGGGAGGTTCCAAGACCAAGACTCCAACTCTTGCCAGCTGGGGCAGAAGGACGACCCTCCCAGCCTGGGGAGGACACCCTCACTCCCACCCCTACCAGAGGGAGCAGCAGTAACCCGCCCCGTCCAGATCACCAGCACTGCTGGGACCAGTCAGCGGGCGGGGCAGAGAACAGAACCACCTCCCCTCACCTGGAGGAGGAAAAATACCTAACTTCGAACCCAAAAAAAGGAAGGGCGAAAAGAGAAAAAAAGAAGTGTAGGGTAAACACCAGCCTGCTGGGTTTATACAAAAATGGGTGAAATTACGAGCGGCAGGGGATCTGTCCCGGGCCTGGCTGGCAGCCAGCACCACCTTCAAGCAAGTAACGAGGACAGGGAGGAAAGTGCTCAGAGCAGAGGCTCAGTGAGGGGCAGGGGCAGGGGCAGGGCCAGACTGCTCCCACCAGAGACCCCCATAAAGGACCCCTTGCCCAGAGAGGGGAAGCTTTCAGAGGAGGGCTCAGGCTTTGGGGGCCAGGAAGCCAGCTCCAGCTGGTCCAGTCTCAGCCCATCTGCCCCTCCAGCAGTGGCCTCAGCCTGGGCCAGCTGACCCTGAGGGGAGAGAGAAGGGGTGGTGCTTGCCCAGCCCAGTCAAGCCCCATACCTCCAAGGGCTGGGGAGGCACCTTCCTGGCTTTCTACAAGAAACCAGCTGCTCAGGGCCCAGCCCGGGGCAGAGGGGAACCGTCTTCGAAGCTCAGACCTTTCTCAGCATGGCTCAGGCCTGAGCGGCAGCAAATAGGAGGGAGGAGAGGTGGCGCCACGTTCCAGCCGGGCTGCTAGGGCTGGGCCGCTGGCTGCACAGCAGGCAGTACCCATGAATCCTTGGGAAGGGATCAGAGGGAGGGCAGGCGAGGGCCGGTGGGGCTGTGCTGGACACAAGCATGTGCAAAGTGCAGGCTGCCTGGGCAGCAGGAGAACATTCGTTGGGGGAGGGAGTCTCAAACTGGAGTGTGGGAGGGGTCTGAGGTCTTGGCTCCCAGGAGGAGGCCGCCAGCGGGTCCCCCAGGGCACAAGGAAGGGAGAGCTGAAGCACTAAGCAGTCAGAGGGCCACAGTGGCAGGATTCTGGGGGTGAACTGGCCCCCAAGGGCAAGGGGGCAATGGAACAGAGCCCTGCCAGGGCATGGTTGAGCTGGTGCTCCTAGAGTGAGTGGGGACACAGGGCAAGAGGCCCCTCGGCCACAAGCAGCTCCGCGTGTGTAGGAGCTGCTGCATGTCCTCATCGAGGGGCCGGGTGGGGCTCCAGCAGGGCATCCTGGCCATCTTGGCCTTGCCCACCTACTTCATGGGCCTGCCCTCTAGTGGTTCAGAGAAGAATATTCACAGTGGTGCCCAGGCCCTAGGCCAGGAAGGTCCCAGCATGGATGGGAGGACAATGGAATGATGCATTGGGGCAGGAGTGGGGCTGGAGTGCATGGAGGAGGCACAGATGAGATGCAGAGTGGATGGTGATCCAAAGGGGAAGGACCCTCGTGGAATGACACGGATCTGGACACCCGCAAAGGCAGGGCCCTTCTCCAGCCTGGACACCGGCTCCTCAATGGCTTTCAATCACGACTGGCTCGTAGACCCCAGAGGAGACCCTGTGGGAAGAGACAGATCAGCTTATCCAGGAGGCCAGGGGGAGATGGCAGGTGCAATTTTGAGCCGTGGCAGCAGGGGTCAGCAGAGCAGCACCAGGGGGCAGGTCTGGGGCCCTGGGCAGCCCAGCCAAGTTCTCCTCCAGCTCTGGCTCTGGATGTTAAATGGGCACTTTCCCACCCTGCCCGCAGGAACAGGGGAAGAGCCTGCAGTACAACCCAGCACGGGGGAATCTCCTCCACCCACTCGTTCATTCAGTGAGTCAGGCGCACTATAAATAAATGGTTAAGAGGGCACTGGCCTTCTATAAACCAGAGTTCAAGGCAACGTTTGATCCTACCACCCCTCGTCTGTGACTATACCCAGCACCTCACTCAGTGCCTGGTGTTCAGTAAACACCTGTCCAATACATCATCACTTGAGGGGTTCCCAGACCCAGGAGGAAGGGAAAGCAGGGTCCAAAATAAAGACTATTAAGCTGCTGCCCTGTGCCCAGCTCTGTGCGAGGCACTTTCCAGGCTGCCTCTGACACCCTCAGTGCCAACCCCGGAGCATTGTCCCAGGTCCACACCATTCGAGAGATGGAGAAACTGAGGCTCAGAGAGAGGTGCTGGCCCCAGGCCACACTGTGGTGACAAGAGCAGGCATTCAAAGCCAGGTCAGCACCACGCTCCCATGGCCGCCCTAACCACCCACCCGAGCCTTCATCCCTACCTGTTGGCCAGCTGGATGCCACTCAGCGTGGTGGAGCCATCGCGGCTCACAAATAGCCGGAGGTTGCTGTCTGCGGGAACACAGGAGAGGACGGAGGCTGAGCAGGGCGGGAGCCCCTGGAGCAGGTGGCACTGTCCCCCCAGCCCGCCCGGCGTGGGCAGCTCACCCTCAGTGTTGCTGCCGTCGGTGAAGTCCTGGCTCTGCATGATCTTTTCCACGATGTCATCTGCATCGATCCGCGTGTCATCCACCCAGGTCGGGTGGCTCTCCACCGAGTCCTTCTTCCGCCTGGAGCAGGGCGGGCAGAGTCACACAGTCAGGGTAGTAACGGGCACAGTGATGACAGCAGCGGCCACCTACATCGCTCAGGATGCTCTCTGTGTACATGAGAGCTTGTTCACATGGTATTCACATAACCGCATGCAGCCCTGCTGTGCAGGTGCCACATTACTTGGTCTTACAGAGGAGGACGCAGAGGCTCTGAGAGGCCTAGCAGGGACCTAAGCTACACAAAGTCATACACAGCAACCGCTGACGGAGCACGTACGCGCCAGTTAGGTCAGGGCTAACTCATGAACATCAACTGGTTGAGTCATCAGCATCCAACCCTGAGGCAGGGACCCTAGTGTCCCGTGTTACAGGCAAAGAAGCAAAGGTTCAAGGAGCCACCGGGAGGGGTCTGTTCTCCAAAATGCTGAGCAGTGAGACTCACCGGAATGAGCGGTCTGACAGATGCGCGGGCCGGGGAGGCCGGGGTGGCTTCTCGGGGGGCCGGTGCTCACGCTCGCCACCCTCGGGGCCCTCCACCGTCATGCTGAGGCCACCAGAGGCACTGCTGCTGGTGGACGTGTTGCGACGGTGCGTCAGGTCGGAGAGGCTGGAGGAGCGCGAGTGCTCCGTGCTGTAGCCTGGGTGGAAGGGGCGTGCATTACAAGGGAGCCGGGCAATATGGAAGGCCAGGGGCATGGGCCAGGCGGGCACCCACCAGAGATCTTGGACTGCTGGCTGGCGTAGCTGGAGTTGCGGGAGTGGCCAGAGTGGAACACCTCCTCGGGGCTGGACAGGTTCTGGTCTGTCTCCTCCGGAAGCCCTGGAAGGCAGGGAGCGGGCAGGGGTTACCAGTGGTGCCCGTCCTCTCACTGCGTCTGGCGGGGTGTGGGACACTATGTAAACTGACGTCAGTAGGAGCGGCAATCTGCTCCAAGCCACAGTTCACCATCCGAACCCAGGGTCATTCATTCTACAAATATCTGTCAGGGTCCGCCTCCATGCAGGGTGCTCTACTGGGTGCTGTGAACAGGAGACAGGGTGTCACAGGCCACTGGGGAGGAAGAATATTTAACAAACATGACCCACAATTTCAGTGAGTGGTGCAGAGCAGTGTGGGGTCTGACCCAGCCTGAGATCAGGGAGGGCTTCTCAGAGGCAGTGGCCTTAATGTGAGACCATCAGGAGGCGTGGGAGGAAGCACGGCAGATAAGGCATCAAAGGGCCTTCTGGAGGGAACTAAGGCAAAGGCCCTGAAGCTTGTGAGCTCCGGTCAATGCAGCTAAAATAAAGCAAAGCAGGGTGAGGGGAACTGGCGGACAGCCCTGTCCCAAGTCACCCAGAGGCCCAACTTCGAAACTAACATCCCAGCACTCCCCAGCAGGAGGTGCAGGGGAGCCAGGGGGCTCCACCCAGGGCCGTGGGTACCACCCACCAGGCCTCCTGTGGTAAACACAGGAAGCAAGGGCTTGCCCAGCCCCTCTTTGGAGATGAGCACAGCCAGGCCACCAGCTGGACCCCAGGCCTGTGTCCCCACCCAAAGTCAAGCGGCTTTTTAAGCCCCCAACAGGTCCTCTGCAGGGGGGTCAGGGGTAGAGAAAACCTGCCACAGAGGCATTTGGGGCTCATACCCCACACTGCCTGGGAGAGCCATCTCTGCCACTCTGCACAAAAGCCTTATCTGTACCGGGGTGGCCTGCTCCCCAGATCTCTGCCCTGGGGACACATACCCAGAAGCTGGAGAAAGTAATAATGCTGGGAAGCCTGCATTCCCAAGTGCAAGCCCAGGCTGAGGCAGCAGCACCCCAGCTCTCCACTCTGGGCTCACTGGCTGGGTCTCCAGGAAAAGTGGGAGTGGAGGGAGTTGACCGTTGAGATCAGGGGTCCCTCCCTGCTGCCAGCCCCCGAGGGCAGAAACCAGCAAACATCTGCTGAGCCACCGGGCACCGTGCCCTAATTGCTCTTGCGACACAAACTAGGGCCACCACGTGCCGCCTTGCCAGAGCCTCCTCTCCTGGTGGTGCCTCCTCTCCTGCTGGCACCTCTCCTCCTAATCGCCAAGCCTCTCCTCTGGGAATGCAGGCTCGTCTGAAATTTTATAACATCAGTAATAATGACAACTGAGTAGACATCCACAGAGTACATACTCTGTTCAGGCAAGGCCACACATTTGCTCAGTTCATCCCCCAGCAACCCAAGATGTGGTTACTACTGCTGATCCCATTTTACAGGACACTGAGGCCCAAGAGGCAACATGGCCAGTCAAGGTCACGTAGCAGGTGGGGGAGAACAAAAGCTCACAGCACACGTCTCTCTGCCAGGAACGCTGTGCCCCACGCCCCGGATTCAGCTCAAATGCCATCACTTCAGGGAGACTTCCCTGGCCCCAGAGAGATGCCTTCCGTGTCCCTCTCACGGCTCTTTCTCTGTAGGTAGACATGCCCTTGACTTAGTATTGTCTGATTGACGCCTGTCTCTCCTGCTAGATGGGGAGGGCCACGGGGTCAGGGACACCACGTCAGTCTCTGTCCAGGGCACTGCACGCTGCTGGCACACGGGAGGGGCTTGCACAATGTCTGCCTAATGGAAGCACGGACACCTCGGAGGTAAAGGGAGGCGCAGGGTAAGGCGGCAGGTAGGGAACGGTACCTGAGCCGAGAATGGTGGGCCGGATCTTGGGGGGCCTGGACCCTGTCAGGGAGTTGGTGGTGCTGCTGCAACTGCTGCTGGTCCCGCCTCCCTTACACGTCAGCTGCAGGGAGGAATCCTGGCCTGGGATGGAGATGGACTTGGCAGTGGACGGCGGCCTTGGGAGGACAGAGAGGGGTATGACTGTGTGCCCCAGTCCTGGGGCCAGCTGAGCCCCCACCCCTCAGCCTGCACCCATACTCACGTCTTGAAGCAGGGGTCTCCAGAGAGCAAGGACATCCCGATGGTGACCTGTGAGACAAGGAGAAGTCAGCCATACCACGTCTGCTCACTCAGCCCAGGTGCCTGGACTCCTGCGGCCTCCCTGCTCCGGCTTCAGACAGGGCTCAGAGTCTGATCCCGTCTCTGCCCCCTGCTGGCCCTGGGGAAGCCATGAGGAAGGCAGAACTGAGCCTGACATCTGCTTCATGGGATAGAGGAGAGGATGCAGTGAGATGAGGGTCACTTGGCTTAGCACCGGGCTGGGAGTGACTGAGCAGCAAAAGCCAGCTACCGCTACTTCAAAACTACAGCCAGACTGGGAGCCGTCATGGTAGGACCGCACAGTCACTCTCCCTCAGTGCCCAGGGCTCCGAGTGGGCGTGGGAAGGAAGGAGGCTGGAGAAGCCGGCCCAGTGAGAAGGGGGTTCATAGTCCAACACGGAGGGCAGGGGCTTAGCGAAAGTTTCTTGAGTGAAGTAAAGCAAAAACCCGTTAGAAACTTAAGAATTTAACATCCACTTGGGCAAAGATTCTGGCAATGGCCCAAACAAGGCAATGTTTGGGTTCCCAAATCTGGGCTGAGATGGAACGACAGGTGGGAAAGAGGCTCAGATCCCAGCCACCACCACCAAAAAGAAGACCACTGGGTTGAGGAGCTTCTTAAAAAAATTTATGGATTATTTTTTTGGCCACGATAGCAGCCTACAAAGGAGGTGACGGTGCCAGGTTGTAGAGGAGGGAAGAGACCCAGACTCGGAGGATGCGACTGCTCAAGACCCTGGAGACAGGCTGAGGCCTTGAAGCCAAGGCCACCTGCCCCTCGGGTGCCCTTGATCTGGCCTGAGATGCATGGGCCCACTGGGGCGAGGCTGAAAGCTCCCTGCTCTCACCACAATTAGCCTATACTTTCTCGGTGCCCCGATTCCCTCTGCACAGGGTCTGGGAGACCCCAGAGCCTCTGCCCACCACTGCTGGCCCAGCTCTGCCTTGGCACCACATGCTCCCACTGGGTCGGGCGGCAGAGGTGCAGTTAGGGCAAGGCTGTTTCTCAGCCAGGTGGAAGGGCGTGGAGACAAGGAAGAGAGGTGTGCGGGTGGCAGATGCCCAGATATCTCTGTCCCCAGAGGCCAAGGAGGCAGCTGCCCGGGGGGAGGGAGCTGCCCCGCCACCGGAAACTTGCACGTGGGTCTCTGGAGCAGCCGCCCTCAGCCTGCCAGGTGGAGGGGCAGCAGGTCCTTCCGGTCACGACGCTTCACCTCAGGCTGCCTCATGTCATGTGGGGCAATGGGAGGACCTGACTGTGGTCTCAGTCCCAGCTCTGCTGTGGCCCCGGGCTAGCGATCTAACCGGTGCCTCAACTCCTTCCTGTGCAAAACGGGGACTAATAATACACCCCGAACCCCACGGGGCTGTTGTCAGGCATCACAAGACAAGAGGTGGCAGCACTCAGCAAGGCTGGTCTCACCGAACCCTTAAAGAGACTGTTGGGGTCCAGACCCCAACTATGGATGGGGAAACTGAGGCCTGGCTGACCCAGGCCTTGGATGGTGGTTTCCTGACCCAGGACCCACATCCTCCCAGTATCCCTCACTGCTGTCCAGGGGAAGAACCTGTATTTTTAACAACCCTCCAGGGAACCTGGTGAGGAGCAGGGCTGCCCGGTCCCAGGGTGAGAGGGGACAGAGAGGCAGCAGGGCCAGTACCTTGAGGATAGAGTTGTCCTGGCGGGTGTTCTTCGTGTCATACCCCTCCAGCAGGCAGCAGCGCACGGTGGAGCCCGAGCCCGCAAACTCAGCCAGGTTCAAGTCCGCAAAGCCCAGCTGGGAGGGAGAGAGGAGAGGAGACTGGGTGGCTGCAGGGAGTGTGGGTGCCGGGCTGGCAGCACAAGGGTTAACTTGGCGAAGGGGGAGGGGCAGGCAAAGCCCCTGGGACACACCACAGCCCAGACTGCCTGTTGCATAACCTGCACCCAAGGACAGGGGCCCGGCTGGTGGCTGGGGTTGGCGGCTCCAACGTGGCAGAGCCAGGAGCTCACATCCCTGAGCCACACAAAGCGCCCTTTGTGCTGTGTCCCAGAGTGCACCGGGGCAGCGCCTGAGATGAAAGGACATTGTTGTCTGTGACACAGACACATTGTTCCCTGGGAGACAAGGCTGCGCTGTGGGAGCTGCCAGGACAGTGGGCAGGGGGGAGGAAAATCCCGTGGGAACTTGGCGTTGGGATGGTGGGTGGGGGCACTCCGCAGGGTGCGCAGGAGCCCCTCCTGCAGGCTGGAGTGAGGGTCCTCAGATACAGAGAGAGGAGCAGGGATGGGGAAGGAAGTGGAGAAAGTACGAGAACAGGGTCTATGAGTTCAGGCCTTTTAGATGGAAGCCAATTCTGACAGACCTGGAGGGGCAACAGAGGCTCAGGTGAGGGGATGCTGGGATTAGAACTTGGGGGACGTTTACTGAGCACCTGCTGCGTGCAAGTCTCTCCTGCAGACTTTGGGGCACAGGTGCCAGAATCAAGGACTAAAATCAAATTCCAGTCCCGCCATCAACTCAGTGACCCCCACCTTACAGACAAGGAAGCCGGTTCAGAGAGGAAGTGGCATGGGCAGGGCCCCAGGGGGCTTAACCAGCACAACCAGCCTGAACGAGGCCTGACCAGCCTCACGTCTTGCCACCTCTCTGGGCCTCAGTTTCCTCCTCTGTGTCCAGGTGCTGAGCCAGTGTGGACAGTTGATGGGAGAACAGGAAGGGAAGGGCCTGGCAGGTCTGACGCGTGCTAGGCGCATGACAAACATTTGCCGGATGGACGTAGGATGCTCCAGCTGTTTGCTGGTAGTTTCTTTCCTGGCTGGGCAGCTGTCCTCACCCACGTGAATCAACAGGAGGAGAAATTTCCACTCTGATGCCTTCCACAGGCCGGTTCTGGCCACCCTGCCCTCTGCCCCTGGAGAGGCACATGAGCGAGCAGCCAGGGCAGAGCGCACAGCCCAGAGCCCAGAGCTTCCTGAACTCTGGTTGGTGGGAAGGAACACGCCCTGTGCACAGGGTGAGGTGAGGCAAAGGCATTTCCCCTCCGACCTGACTGAGCCCCCTCCCCGCCCCCCCCCCCCGCAACATGCTACCTCCCTGGGGAGCCCCAGAGGGTGGGCTGTGAGTCCCCATAGAGAAGGGGCTTTAGGGCAGAGCAAGCTTATTCAAAACCAGAGGTAACCCGTCTTCTCCTGCCTTTCCCAGTGGAAAAGGTTGTCATGTGGGGGCTGAACTCTGTGGGCGCAGAGAACCTAGCAACCACACACATGCAACACGGAGACTGGCTGAGTCACCCGTCCCCCAGCCACCAAAGGGACACCACTGCTCTTAAAGCAAAAGGGAATTTGTGATGACATGAGAACATGCCGTGACGTACTGGCGAGAAAAGCAGCAGGCTCAGAATCCACTCAGTGCAGTTAAAACAGGTCCCTTTTGTGTAGTGAAAAGCCACACTGCCTGCACATACACAGGACTCATGCAAGGTGCTCATTTTACAGTTCTCTAAGCTATATCGAACATTTTACTCACTGCTCTGTGTGTATGATATATTTCATAACATTTTTTTCTTAAAAGGCCTGGAACAGTCCTAAGGAATCCCAATGCTGGGATGGGGGAGGGGCCTGGAGAGGAAGGGGACATAAACTACCCTTTGCACTCTATGGACGTCAGCGAACATATGCTGTGTGTCTGTGAAGTGTAAAGACGGTCAACAGAGATATTTCCAAAAAACAATACATCTCCTGTAGGGCTGAGTGTCTCCTGTTTGGGGCAGAAATGGGGCTGGAGGTTCTTCTGGGAGCTTCTTTCATTGCCTGTCCCCCCATCCCATCCCACCAACCCGTCACACAGTTCCACTCACCTTGGAATAAGTCTTCCCACCTTTCAGCTCCTGCACAGGGAGACAGACATAAGCAGCAGGGTGAGTAGGAAATCCAAGGGACCTCATATGTCTCCCCAATTCCCCAATCCCCCCAAAAGTGACCGCCAGTGGAGGAGGACAAGAAAAGCAGCAGAGTGACCCATTATCTCTGAGGGGGACAAGCCAGGGGACGGGCCTACAGCCACCAGAGCAGTGGCCCACACCCCCAGCCCCGGCCCAAAGCCCAGCCTCACCTTGCGTACCGACACCCGGAAGATGCAGGGGTCCAGCAGGCCAGTGGCCGGGTTGGCGCTCATCTTACACACGAAGGTGAACCGCTTCCGCCACCGCACGCAGTTCTCCTGCACCTCCTCCCTGCGGGCCAGACAGACAGGTGAGCACAGATGCAGGTCAACGCCCAGCGAACCAGGAGGGACCGGACTCACCTCTAGGGAGGCAATGACGGGAGGGGAAGAGGAAGGAAGGGGAGCTCTCGCTTTTCACTTTGTATCACAAAGTGACTGCAGTTTCATAACAAGAATGTGCTTGTGTAAGTGTTGTAAAAACAAAAATATGCCATAAAAAATGAAAAACACAAGGCGGGTGAGGTCAGGCTGGGGGCAGCTGCCCCCCCCTCTGCTCCCAGCGCTGTGCCCCCACCCCCTTGTTCTGCGGCCTGGGGTGACTCCTTCCGCTGCCATTACCTCCCACTGGCCATGTCCAGTGACCCTCCCAGCAGTGTTCCCAGGCTGGACTACCGGTCCATTTTACAGGTGAAGAGACCGAGGCTGGGTAAACTGCCCGGTCCCACCCAGCCAGGAAGCAGCAGGCCCTAAGCCCGGCCCACCTGCTCCAGAGTCCCCTTCTTCACCACTAGTAACAACAGTAGCAGCTAACGCTCACACAGCACGTCCCATGTGCTTTACAAACCAGGCCAGCCAGCCATGGTCACGCCAACCCTTCCCACAGGGCAGCACTAATCCAATCCCACATTCAAAGGAACCAGAACTCTGGGGCGGAGACCCTAGCCCCAGGCCCACAGATGGCAGAGCAGACCAGGGTCTTGAACCCAAGCAGCCTAGCTCAGGTGCCACACATTTAACCCTCACCACCCCAGGTCTAAGACACTACTCGGGCCCCTCAGCTCTCCTGACACTAACTTGGGGTCTGTCCTTGCAGCCCCCCGAGTTCTTCCTGGGCCTGGGGGGCATGACCAAGCCCCAAATTCAGAATCCACTTAAGAGGGAAGCGCTCTGTGCCCTGGGAGTGGGTGGGAGTTGGGGAAGCAGCTCATCTGAGCCTCTCCCAGCTGCTGCGGGGGCCCTGGCAGGAGCTGGGGGTGGCGGCGGCACATGTCAAGAGCTGAGCTCTGCACCCCTGTGCAGCATCCCGGCGTCCCCTACAGCCTGTCTGGCAGAACCTGTGCGCAGGAAGGGAGGGGCCAGGGAAGGGAGGGGCCGGCAGGAGAGACATTATCTCCAGCCTCATCCCACCTCACAGGAGTGGCCCAGCGGACAGCCGACAGCGAGGAAGTGACCGAGCCACACCCCAGACCTGAGGAGTGTGGGTTACCTGCCAGGCTGGGGCCCGAGGGTGGAGGGTTGGCACAGGATGCGCATCTCCTGAACACTGCAACCTTGGAAGGCAGGCTCTATGCCACCCCCTTCTGCAGCTGAGGGCACTGAGGCAACAACAGACCGCCCAGATCACATCCCCAGTGACTGACAAAGCAGGATTCAAACCCAGGACTGTCCGGCTGCAGAGCCATGAGCCACACCTGGGTTCATAGGCCACGGAGCCCGGAAAGCCTGGCAGGGACTGGCCCTGCAGTGGACTTACAGACCAACATTTGACAGTGATGACTCATTGTCACCCGGAGAGGGGGAGGGGGACTTAGGGAAGGTGACTGGCTGCAGGGAGGTGACATTCAAGCTCAGACCCAACTGCAGAATGAGGAGTAGCCCGTGGGGACAGTTCCCGGCTGAGGGAAGGGACTGCGTGAGAAGCAGACGTACTCGAGGTCTCCTTGGCTGATGCAAGCCTCTGAGCAGAGCCTCTGGGAGGAGCTCCCTGCTGGCTCCACAAGGCTTTGAGGATGTGACCAAGGCTTGTCCCACATCCTGCCAGGTCTGTGACAAGGGGCAACAGGACTCAGGGCAAGCCGTCTTGGGAGCACAGCCCTCACTCTCTGTGCAACTCGGGCTGGGGCTCGACCTCTCCACCCTCATTAGTGAGTGCACCAGCCACTCACTCATGGGCACCTGGGAGCATTCAGTGATGCGAGCCCTGCAAGGACCTGGGCGGGGGTGGGGGTGGGTGGATGTCGTCAATGAGATGTGTCTTATCTGATGAAGACACTCGGGGTCTAGAGAGACTCAGTCACCAGAATGCTCCAACCTCGTGAGGAGGGTGAACTCCAGCAACCTCCCACAGCCCCAAGACTGGGACAAACAGAAAAGGTCAGGGCTAGAGATGAGGGAAGAAGGAAAAGCCCCCAACTCCCGACAGACATGGGCACGAGCCCTCAGGAAGCAGGTGCCACAAGAAAAGCAGGAGCCCTGGGCTGGGGCATCAGCCATGCCAGCTGCACTCATTCGTTCACTCATCAAATAACAGCTCCAGTTCTGTGCCTGTGCCTGTTCTATGCACTGGCACTACAGCAGTGACCAGCTTACACTCTAGTGGGAACAGAAAGATGAGGATCAAACAAATGAGAAAAATACATGGTAGTAGAAAGGAAGAACTAAAATGATCTCTACTGGCAGATGACTTGGTCTTGTATGTAGAAAATCCTAAGGAATTCACTAAAAAACTATTAGACTACAAGAGTTCAGCAAGATTGCAGGATATAAGATCAATATAAAAAATCTACTTTTCTATGTACTAGCAAATATCCACAATAAAATGAAGAATATTTTATTTAAAAAGAATAAAATATGTAGGTATAAATTTAACAATAGAAGTATAAAACATATACTTTGGAAAATTATAACACATTGTTGAAAAAAATTCAAGATCTAAATAGGGATTTGTATCTTCTTGGTGAAAAACTGAAAGCTTTTCCTCTAAATCAGGAATAAGATAAGGATGTCCACTCTCATCAATCTTAACATAGTTCTGGAAGTCCTAGCCAGAGCAATCAGGCAAGAGGAAGAAATAAAAGGCATCCTTATTGGGAAGGAAGAAGTAAAAGTGTCACTTTTTACAGATGTCATGATTCTGTATATAGAAAACCCTAAAGACTCAACCAAAAAACTATTAGAAACAATAAACAAATACAGTAAAGTTGCAGGATGCAAAATCAATGTACAAAAATCCACTGTATTCCTATATACTATTAACAAAAAGAATAAAATACCTAGAAATAAACTTAACAAAGGATGTGAAAGACCTATATACTAAAAACAACAAAGCATTATTAGAAGAGATTGAAAAAGACACAATAAAATGGAAAAATATTCCATGTTCATAAATAGGAAGAATCAACATAGTTAAAATGGCCATATTACCCAAAGCAATATTCAGATTTAATGTAATTCCCATCAAAATCTGAATGTCATTTCTTAAAGAAATAGAACAAAAAATTGTCAGATTGTATGGAACCACAGAAGATCCCAAATAGCCAAAACAATCCTGAGAAAAAAGAACAAAGCTGGAGTTTTCACATTATCTCACTGCAAATTATACTACAGAGCAATGATAATTAAAACCGCATGGTATTGGCAGAAGAACAGACACACAGACCTTTAATAAAACAGAACTGAGAGCCCAGAAATAAAACCACAGGTATATGGGCAAATATTTTTTGACAAAGGATCCAAAAACACACAATGGAGAAAAGAAAGACTCTTCAATAAATGGTGCTGGGAAAATTGAAAAGCCATGTGCGAAAGAATAACTGTAATCTAGTACAAAAATTAAATCAAAATGAATCAAAGACTTAAATATAAGATCTGAAACAATAAATTACACAGAAGAAAACATAGATACTAAACTTATGGACCTTGGTCATAGAGAACATTTTATGAATTTGACCCCATGACCCCAAAGACAAGGGAAGTAAAGGCAAAAATAAATGAATGGGACTACAGCAAACGAAAAAGCTTCTGCACACCAAAAGAAACCAACAACAAAACAAAAAGGCAACCAACCAAATGGGAGATGATATTTGCAAACAGTAGCTCCCCACAAGGGGTTAATATCCAAAAAATATACAGAACTCATACAACTCAACACGAAACAGACAATCCAGTTAAAAAATAGACAGGGGACCTGCATAGCCACCTCTCCCAAGAAGACATACAAACGGCCATCAGATATGTGAAAAGATGTTCAACTTCACTAGCCATTAGGAAAATGCAAATCAAAACTATGAGCTACCACCGCACACCTGTTCGAAGGGCTACAATCAACAAGACAGGTAGTAAGTGTTGGAGAGGCTGTGGAGAAAAAGAAACCCTCATTCACTGCTGGTGGGGATGTAAACTGGTGCAACCACTATGGAAAACAGTATGGCGGTTCCTCAAGGATGAAATATTGCCATTGCGACAACATGAATGGGCCTTGAGAATATTGTGCTAAGTGAAATAAGTCAGTCAGAAAAAGCTAAGGACAATCTGATTTCACTCATATGTGGGATATAAAACTGAAACTCAAAGACACAGACAGACATCAGTATGGTGGCTACCAGAAAGGGGGGGGGTAGTAAAGGGCACCAAAAAAACTAAATAAATGAAAAGACATCCTGCGATCATGGATCAAAAGGTTTAATACTAATTGTTAAGACAACAATACTCCCAAATTGATTTAAAAATTCAACACGATCATTATAAAAATCTCAACTGTTGTCTTTGTAGAGTTTTGACAAGTTGATCCTAAACATTGGAAAATCAAAGGACCAGAATAGTTAAAACAATGTAGAAAAAGCAGAACATAATTAAGGAATTCACATGTCTGGACTGCGAAACTTTTACAAAGCAACAATAATTAAGACAGTGTGGCTGTGGCATAAGGATAGACACACAGGTCGATAGGATAGAACTGAAAGTCCAAAAATAAACCTTCACATTTATGGCCAACTGATTTTCAACTAGGGTGCCAGTGGGGGGAAAACCGTCTTTTGCTGGGACAACTGGATATCACATGCAAAAGAACAAAGTAGGACCCCTTTCTCAGACCACATAAAATAATTAACTCAAAGTGAATCAAAGACCTATGTTTAAGAGCTAAAACTATAAAATTCTTAGACAAAAACACAGGGGTAATGCTTTGTGATGTGGGCTTAGGCAATGGTTTCTCCGATATGACATCAAAAGTACAAGTGACAAAAGAAAGATATAAACATGTTGAACTTCATCAAAATTAAAAATGTTTGTGATTCACCCTAACCGGTTTGGCTCAGTGGATAGAGCGTCGGCCTGCGGACTGAAGGGTCCAGGTTTGATTCTGGTCAAGGGCATGTACCTTGGTTGCGGGCACATCCCCAGTAGGGGGTGTGCAGGAGGCAGCTGATGGATGTTTCTCTCTCATCGATGTTTCTAGCTCTCTATCCCTCTCCCTTCCTCTCTGTAAAAAAATCAATAAAATATATTTTTAAAAAATGCTTATGATTCAAAGAACAGCATCAAGAAAGTGAAAAGACAACCTACAGTATGAAGGAAAATATTTGCAAATCACATGTGTGATAAAGGACTTGTAACTAAAATATATAAAGAGGACTTACAACTCAATAAAAAAGACAAAAACCAAATTAAAAATGGGCAAATGTGGATGGAGCGTCGGCCTGCAGACTCAAGGGTCCCCGGTTCGGTTCCAGTCAAGGGCATGTACCTTGGTTGCGGACACATCCCCAGTGGGGGGTATGCAGGAGGCAGCTGATCGATGTTTCTCTCTTATCGATGTTTCTGACTCTCTATCCCTCTCCCTTCCTCTCTATAAAAAAAATCAATGAAATATATTTAAAAAAATAAAAAATAAATAAATAAATAAAAATGGGCAAATGATCAGAATAGACATTTCTCCAAAGATGATATGCAAATGGCCAATAAGCACATGAGAAGGTGCCCAGTATCATTAGTCATCAGGGAAACACAAATCAAAACTATAATGAGTTACCACTTCACACCCTCTAGGATGGCTATAATCAACAGATAATAACAAGTGAAGTGCTAGCAAGAGTGTAAGCAACTGGAACCCTCAGACACTGCTGGTAGGAATGTAAAGTGGTGTAACCACTTTGGAAAATAGTCTGGCAGTTCCTCAAAAGGTTAAATATAGAGTTACCATGTGACCCGGCAATTTTACTCCTAGGTATCTATCCAAGAGAAATGAAAACCTACATCCGCGCCCTAACCGGTTTGGCTCAGTGGATAGAGCGTCGGCCTGCAGACTGAAAGGTCCCAGGTTCGATTCCGGTCAAGGGCATGTACCTTGGTTGCGGGCACATCCCCAGTAGGGGGTGTGCACGAGGTAGCTGATCGATGTTTCTCTCTCATCGATGTTTCTAACTATCCCTCTCCCTTCCTCTCTGTAAAAAAAAAAAAAAAAATCAATAATATATATATATATATATATATATATATGAATTGAATCCGAAACCTTAAAAAAGAAAAAAAAAAACTACGTCCACATAAAAACTTGTACATGAATGTTCACAGCAGCATTATTCATAATAGCCAAAAAGTAAAAGCAACCCGAATGTCCATCAACTGATTAATGGATATGTGTATTGGAATCTTATTCCATAATAAAAATCACTTTACATACTACAATGTGGATTAGCCTTAAAAACATTACGCTAAGTGAAAGAAGCCAGTCATAATGAACTGCATATTGTATGATTCCATTTAATGAAATGTCCAGAATAGGCAAATCCATAAGAGATAGAAAGTAGACTGGTGATTGCTGGGGGATGGGGCAATAGGGAGAAAATGGGGAATAACTGCTAATGGGTATGGGGTTTCTTTTTGGAGTGATGAAATGTTCTAAAATTGACTGTGCTGATGGTCACACAACTCTGAATATACTAAAAATCACTAAATTGCCCACTTTAAATGGGTGGACTATGTGGCATGTAAATTACATCTTAAAAAAAAAAACTGATACCAAAAAAACCCCCCAAAAACCCACCCACATGGTAAGTCAGATAAAGAGAGAAAAACAGAGAAGACAGATCAGGGAAGGGGTGGTGGGGAGGGAGGGCTGGGTAGAGATGAGAAGGTGGGGGCTGCTACTTCAGGTGGGTAGTTAGGGAAAGCCCTTATGGCAGTGACTTCTAAGCAAGGCCTGGAGTGAAATGAGGCTGAGGGCTAAGCAAAAACCGGGGAAGAACGGTCCAGAAGCGTGAACTTCAAGTGCAAAGGCGCTGAGGTAGACACATGCTTGGCAAGAGGGAAAGCAGCACAGAGGCCAGCAGCTAAATGGACTGGGGAGGAGAACAGACGGGATGAGGTTGGCAAGGGAGCAGGGGCCAGGCCCTCCGGGGCCATGGTGAGGACTCTGGATCATATTCTGACAGCGGCTCTGTCTTGCCACTATGGAGTCTGGCTTTAGGCCCGAGCAGCCCTGGTGGAGTGGGTGGAAGGGCGAAGAGTGGAAACACGTCCCAAGCAGCCAAAGGCCCCAGTTTAAAAGGGGGGAAGCTGGGGGCTACAGCTCCCACTCGGACCCTCAGATCTCCTCCCACCCCCTCTGCTGGACCCAGCCCAGGAGTTGGACGCGGTCGCTGGAGACCTGGGAGGAAGCTCACAATGCTGGGCGTGTTGAAACACCCAGAGGAATTAGGATTAGTGTCTGGAACAAAAACTGATATCAAATTGTGGGCTCTCTCCCTTCCCCTTTGTGAGTCTGCCAAGGGAACACCCAGCCAGGAAGCCTGGGCCCCCTAGTGATTCCTGGCAGGCCCGGCCAGAGAAAGGCACGTGGAGGCCTCCCAGGCTCAGGTAACAGGCGTCTTCCGTCTTCCCAGGCAGGGCTCACAGGATCAGGTGCTGGGCCTCCCTCTGAGATCCACGGGGCTGAAACACACTAGTAAATGCCACCCCTCCCAAGGGAAGAAGCTCCCAGCCTTGCCCGGGCCTACCCCAGCAGGTCACAGCAAGGGCAACATACATACCCCATTAGCGGCCATTTCCCAAGGGCCTACTGTGTGCCATCTGGGACTCTTTACATTGAAAGTTGGGTGTTATCGTGGTTCACTTTACAGACAGGGAAAGTGAGGCTCGGAAAGGCTGAGTAACTCACAGAGCTGTGAGCAGAGTGTGGTCTCAACCCAGGCCCATCTGTGAGCCAGAGACGGCACAGCCAGGACTCAGCCCTGCAACCTCCTCCAGGGCCCCTCTGGAGAGAGGGAGCTGAGCACCCCCAGTGAGGTGGCCCGGGGTCCCAGGCACAAGACAGGGATAATGAGGAGGGATGTTGGGGGGCGGGGATAGATGTTCATTAAAAAAGACAGGCATGAGGATATCAAGCAATTGGCCATGAGCCCAGGGTGGGAGCTGGCCAGGCCAGGTTTGAGGAAATCTCAGAGACTCAATTCTCTAAAAAACCTTTTATTAAGCACTTACTAAGTGCCAGGCACTGCTGAAGGCCCTAGGAACATAAACAGTACACACAACAGAGAAAGTCCTGCCTTCAAGGGGCTTATAGTCTGGCAGTGGGTAAGAGATAGACAAAATGAGGCAAACACATCAGATGGTGGTAAGTGCTATTAAGGAAAAGGAATGGGGAAGGAGGCAGGCAGTGTCCAGGTGTAGGTTGAACGAGGAAGAGATGGTCAGGGGAGCGTTAATGGGAAGGTGACTTCTGAGTAAAGAGCTGGAGGAGGTGAGAGAGTGGCCTATGCAGATAATTTCGAAGAGCTCCAGGCATGAGGAACAAAAAGTGCAAAGGCCCTGACGTGAGAATGTACGCGCTGTGCTTAAGAAAGCGCAAGGAGGCCAGTGTGGCTGGAGCAGAGTGAGTGAGGGGGAGAACGGTGGGAAGTGAGGTTGGGGAGGGAATCTTGGCCCCAAACTTACAAAGGGGCTGTATGGAGGTGCTCGCAACCCGGGCGTCCACATGTGCACAGGCAGGTAAGGAAGAACAGAGAAGAAATGAGGATCTAGTGGGGGAGGAGTATTGGACCCTTTTCTTTTCTTTTTGAACTGGACGTATCAGTTGTGACTTTTTCTTAAAGCATGCCTGGGGGGAAATCAACTCCTCTAGGAGTCCTCCATTGCAATGAGGTCAGAGGCCAAAAAGCCACCGAGGGGACGGACTCCCAGAGCAGCAGAGACCCTCGGAAGCAGCGCAAGGTTAAGTTGGGGTGAGGGGGCTCAGGGCCATTGTCTTCGTTTCTGTCCAAAAACTGTTTCTCTAAGTGAAATTTAAGTTAAAAAATGAAAAAAGGTTGTGAGGTTAGAAGGGCTGGTCAAAAGCAAAAGGAATTTGAACCTCCACCTACCTGAGTCAAGGACTGGGCCCACCCTCGCCCTGCCCTCTGGGCAGCACCAGAGCCCCCGGGAAGAGATGAAGGAGGCCCACTCCCTAGCCTGGGGGTTTCGGGGCCTGAGCCTTCAGCTCCGGGCTGCCTGCCAGGGGCAGGTAATTACAGAGCCTGGGTGTTCAGGGCAGCTTCAGGGGCGTCTCGTTTTTTAGCTTTAAGATATACAATTAGACGTCCAAATACCAGAGAGGCGGGGTGAGCCCTCCACCCACCCACCGCAGCCCACGGTGGCCATCACAGTGGCAGAATTCAGCTATTTCTAGGTTGTCCTGAAATAGAGCAGAGCACCCCACCAGACCAGTATCCTCAGGCCAGAACTCCCTGCAGCTCCATGGCCCCAGACCAGGGCCTCCATTCCGCATCCACAAACACTGTGGGCACTGGCTCCATCATGCAGGTGACAAGGGTCAGTAGAGTGGGAACCACCTCCTGGCCACGGGCTGCCACGCCCCTACAAGGTCCTTGCAGAGGATCATTCAGGGCCCCTCCCTGGAGTTCACATGGGAGCAAAGGCTCAGCGTGGCAAGCAGTGGTCAGGAGGGAACCCAGTGGGGCAGCCCAGGAGACAGCTACAGGGAGGCCCCACACCCACACTTGGCACTCTACCTTCCCCGCTGCCGGCTAAGGACTCATCTGCATGTCTGCCTTGTCATCAATGCTTGCCCAGCACAGAGCCCTGGCCTGGCAGGGCTCAAGGTCTAAAGCAGTGGTTCTCAACCTTCCTAATGCCGAGACCCTTTAATACAGTTCCTCCTGTTGTGGTGACCCCCAATTTCATGGTTACAAATTGAACATAATTAAAGCATAGTGATTAATCACAAAAACAATATGTAATTATATATGTGTTTTTCGATGGTCTTAGGCAACCCCTGTGAAAGGGTCGTTCGACCCCCCAAAGGGGTCGCGACCCACAGGTTGAGAACCGCTGGTCTAAAGCCAAGAGTGAAAAGTCCTTGGCCCTGCCAGAAAGGGAGACTCTGTAGGGCAGGGTTTCTCAACCTGTGCTCATGACATTTTGAACCAGATAATTCTGTTTGTTTTTCCAGGGGTGTCCTATGCATTGCAGGATGTTTAGCAGCACCCTGCCAGGAGCACAACCCCAGCTGTGACAACCAAAAATGTCTCAGACATTGCCAATGCTCCCCTGGGAAGGGGTGGCGGCAGAATTACCCCCTCCCCCCTCCCGCCCCGTTGAGAATCAGTGAAGCAGGCCTTTCACTAAACGTTTTAAACAAGCTCCCAGGTGATTGAAGCAGGGGCTGGGCACCCGGCTAAGAAAGGGTATAGCCACCAGAACTAAGCAGGACCCCAGGGGCCTCCCAGCCCCAGCTGTGCTCCTGGGTTCCTGAGAAGGCTGGCCCCTGCTTCCTCCCATCCGGCCCCTATAATGAGAGGTAACCAGAACAAGGCTGCATCAGGAGTCCCTCCTCCTGACTGGTGGGCCCTGGGGGACTACCACAGCATCCAGCCTGCAACCCCCCTCCCCCAACCCACGCCCACTCTGTGATCTCCCAGTCCTTGGCCAGGTTCCTAGAGAAGGGAGGGGTCCTGGTGATGCAATCCAAGTTCCCAGCTGATGAAACTCAGCCATGGAAAGGCAGGATTCTAATAAGGAAACAATTTAAATTGACAACATCTGCCTGTGCTTCCCCGAAGAGAAGAAAGCACAGCCGCCTGGGGAGGGGCCTGCCCGGGGACCAGCCTAGGCGTCCATCCAGGGGCTGCGGGGCAGTAGAGCCTCACCCCGGCGACGTGGCCAGCGTGGCAGCCCAGCAGTGTCTGGCTCCTGCCAGGAATTCAGGGCCGTGTGCAGGGGAAGCAGCTTGTTGCAGTTCTGACACAGCCAGCACCCCCTCCGGCAACACCATGAGGCAGCAAGACGTTCCTAGAAGCCAAACCACTCTGTGCTGGAGACTGAAGGGCTCAGAGGAGCCACCGGGCACCCCAAGACCCTTCTCTGTTCTCCTGTCAAAAATGTGAGCCCTGCCGAAACCGGTTTGGCTCAGTGGATAGAGCGTCAGCCTGCGGACTGAAAGGTCCCAGGTTCGATTCCATTCAAGAGCATGTACCTGGGTTGCGGGCACATCCCCAGTAGGGGGTGCGCAGGAGGCAGCTGATCGATGTTTCTCTCTCATCGATGTTTCTAACTCTCTATCTCTCTCCCTTCCTCTCTGTAAAAAATTAATAAAATATATTTTTTTAAAAAAATGTGAGCCCTGAGGGTGGCCCGGGGATTGGCAGGTGGGCTGGGAGGAAAGGCTAGAGGCAGCAAGTGACCTGAGAAGTACAGAGTGGACAGCACACTGAGGACTTCAGCTCACTCAGGCTTGGTGGGGAAGCAGGACGGATTCTGGAGCCATATGCACAGGGGTTCGAATCCTGCAACTCACCAGCCCAGAAACTTTGAGATGGATCAAAAACCCAGAGTGGGCAGGTGCCAGCTTCCTGTTTCACAGGCACAGGCACGCCGCCTCCCTGCTCTGCCTTCTGCACCCAGAGTCAGCCTATGAGGCAGCTTCCCACCACCCAGGAGAATGCATGGCTGCTCTTCTCACTTGATGCCAACGGGCACCCCCTCTTGCTCTCACAGCCCAAGAGCAGAGCTGGCCTTTGAAGAGAACCGAAGTAAACTGCTGGCTGTGACAAAGTGCGGGTCCACCCCAAGCACCCGGCGAAGCCCACCCCCACATCATGTGGCCCAGCCTGGCGCCTGTTTCCCAGGCACCCTCCCATGAGCCAGGGGTTGCTGAAGCATTAACTCTCTGCAGGCACAACCACCACCCACTTCACAGATGAGCAAACTGACACTCAGGGAGTCCACAGGTCAGCCCAGGGGGCAAGGGGAGATGTGCACCCTCCCCTGTCCTGCAGGATGGCTGGGAAAATGCGCCAAGACATAGACGCCCTTCTCAGGGCCTGCGGCATCAATGTTTTTGTGCTCTGTGGGCTGACCCTTCACCACGAGTCTCAATACGAGGGAAGAGGCAGCCTTGAGACCAGACTTACACTGAAGGAGGGGCGGTGATTGGGTCAGAGTGCGTGGTCACAGATATGGCACTGGGCCAAATCCATCAAGACCTGCTGGTGTCAGGGACCAAGCCAGGTCAATCCGGGACCGGAGGGAGAACTGGGAAAATGCTCCTGTAGAAGTTAATAGCGTCAGCTTCCGCCTCCTGAGCACTTTCTTCTTAGGAGGCACCTAACTGAGAGCTCTCCCTGCCTGGCCCTCTGGAATCCAGACCCCAACCCTGGGAGGTAGGTACCACCATCTCCATGTCATAAGTGGGGGAACTGAGGCCCAGAGAGCGGAAGCCACCTGCCCAGGTCTGGTTGGGAGAGGGCTGTAATCTGAACCCATCGCTGTCCTACCCCAGAATCTCAAACTGGGCCCCATGCCAGAGGTGGGTCAGGTTGGAGGGTAGAAATTCAAAGCAAGAGACACAGCTGAGCTGTAGCAACAGTTTCCCCTCCCCCAGGACACACGACTATAGAAAACACAGAGCTGCGGGGTTGGCTGTACTCAGGGAATGGCCCTTCCGGAGCCCCTGAGACTCCCAGCAGGCCTCCTCACAAATCGTGTGTGTGGGAAACAGAGAGGTCGGGGACCAAGGCCAGTCTCTGCCACCCACTGGACACTTGACCTCTCTGGGCCTCAGTCATATGCTGCCCTAGCTCATGGGGTTGCTGAGAGGCCTAATGAAGGAGAGGCCAGGCGCATACCCAAAAGGGACTCGTGCTGAACGGGCACATGGCCACCACCGTCAGAAGTGACTCTGAGACAGACGGTCCAGCAGGAAGCCAGGCATGCAAGGCCCCGACAGAGCCCCCATTTTCCATCCCAGGACCCTGGATCAGGACGTTCCCCCAGGCCTTGAACCTGGCTGGGATGTCCAGGAAGGTGGACTAACAGGTGGCCTAGGTGTGCCTGTGCCGCTCCTGACTGACTCACGCCTGGGTGCTGTTTGAATCATTCCAGGAAAGGAAGAGACCAAAGGGAGGGATCCATATTCCCAGAGCCCGGTTCCTCAAATAGCTAGACTCAGGCAAGTCACGGGATGTCCCTGTCCTCTTGAGCCCCTTCCCAACTCCATAGCCCCTCCTCCCCCCAACTTCTGCGGCTGAACAAATTACTTCCCCTTCTGGGCCTGGGTCTTAGGTATGTGGAAAACGGAATGAGGCTCCTGTGTCCCAGAGCACAAAGGTCCTAGAAGCCTTTGTTTGCTTATTGCAGGATGGTGTCTAGCAAATAGTAGGTGCTCAGAAAGTATCCGATGACTCAGTGACCTGCACAGCCCTGCTCTCTACAAGGGCTGCGTTAGACCTTCTTGCACTGATATTTCCACCTCCAGGAAAGGAGCCTCCCAGCCCAGATCAGGCCATGTCCTCTAGCTCTCTGCAGAGTCTGAGGGGTCCAGGGTCACTGCTATCTGGATCTACCCCCAGGTGTTCCCACTGCTCCACACAGCACTCCCCATGGCTCCCTGAGCTTCCCAGGTGACCAGGAAATCGCCAGAGTCACAGCTCACAGAGCCAGCACAGACTCAGGCCTGTTTTCCCAGCTATCCTCCGAGATTCCAGCCACAGGATGAAGGGCTCGGGGTAAGGTGGGACCATGAGGCTCTGACTTACTAAGCTCTACCTTCTCCTGGACATGATTCTCCTGCAGACTTACGGACCAACCCTGGGCCGATGAAGCTTCTGTCATTCACTTACCCCACAAACATAAACGGAGCACTTACTACAAGCCAGGCCTGAGTGGGGACACTGGGACTACATCCAGATTAAACCTGGGTTTCTGTCTTGCCTGCATCCAAAATGGGTGTGGCCATTCTCACCCAGGTCCATGTTGATTCCTCATTAGCTGACACGAAATCCTTGAGAGGGGCTGGAACCCAGGGTCCGGCCTTCTCTTGGCAAACAGGGAGAGTACCAGGCAGCCAAAGGCCGATCCCCAAAGTAAAGGGTCAGGGCCAGAGCAGGCAGAAGAGGTTGATGCCTCCCCTCCCTGCTGTGCTCAGCACCTCTCTGAGCTGATGTGTCTAATGGTCTCCCCGGCTCATGGGCCCCAAGTCAGAGACCATGGCTGAACTGGCCATTGCTGGGCCCATTGCAGGGCAGCAGCCTGGCTCTAATCACAAATGTTTGCTGAGTGGGTGAACCACAGGAAGGGAGAAGAGAAACAATGAAAGGCAGAGAGGGAGGAACGTGGACCTTTCCCTTCTGCTTCTACCACTGGATCCCCTCCAATAATTGCTCTAGATTAATACCAACCACTGCCAGCCGTTACTGAACACTGAGCACGTACTCTATGCCCAGGGCTATGCTGGGTACATAATGGGTGTTAACTCATTCAATCCAAGCACCAAGAAGGGGCTTATTACCCCATTTCACAGATGAGGAAAGCAACGTTCAGACAGGTCCTGTGGTCTGGCAGCCTCAGGAGCCCGCCCTCTCTCTGAATGGCCAAGCTCCACAGCCCAACAGCCCCAGCAGGGTTTGCAAGAGACAGAAGAGCCCCAGCCAAAGAAGATGGCTGGCAGCTGCCGAGATGACTTATGGTCTCATAAACAGGTCTGATGGTTTAGGCTGCCCCGCCAGAAAGACCCTGGAAAGGCCCAAGGACTTCCTCCAGGCCTCTAGGCACCCAAGAAGGATTCTCACTTTTGTCTAGATAGAAATTTGGCACCCAGCACCAGCACAGGTGTGGGCGTCTCCAGGCTGTTTCTGACACAGACATGTGCAAACAGCGTCAGTGCACAGCTTGCAGATAGTCAAAGTCTCGTGTAGCCAGCCCCCAAGAGGCAGGACTTCACAGGCCTTAAAGGCCCCTTCCAGACATGACTGCCACCCCCACAAAGATGACATCATCCTGACTTGTACCAGGATGGGTGCTTTTTAGTGGATTGCTTCTGAACTTGATACAAATGGCATCCACCGCACGTTCTCACCTCCAGCTTCCTTTCCTCAACATTGTTGGTGACACTCGGCGCTGTTGTGAGGGGCAGCAGCTTGTTCATTCCCACTGTGTGCAGCAGGCTCCAGTTTTGTTTTAATCGTCCCATGATGGCAGAGGTGGGAAGCCACCCATCTCAGATGACAGCCATCTCCCCTTCTGCCACCGGGAGCCCCAAGTGGTCACCACCCCCCTGGCTGCTGTTGGTGGTTCTAAAATACAAATCTGATTCTGGTTCACACCCTTCTATGTCTGCCCTCAGATAAGGTCCCAGCCCCTCTCATGGCCTTCCCTGACTCCAAGCCCCCAGGCCAAGCCCCCAGGCCACTGGCTCTTCCCTGCTCAGCACTCTTGCCTCTGCCTTAGTCTGCCCTGGGCTGCTCTTCTCCCACCAACCACTAACCTACTCATCCTGGGACCAAGCCTAGCATCATTCTTGGGGAGGGGACTTGCTGGGGAAGGGCTGTGTCCCCAGGAACCAGAGCGGGGCCCTACATATAGAAGTGCTCAGGAAATTGCCCCTGAGGGAGTAAGGTTTGGGGGAGCCACAGGTGTGCTGCCCTGGGTCTGCAGAGAAGTCCAGCACTGTCAGAGAGGAAGTGGTGGGAGGTGAGGGCGCCTTGCGTGCGAACAGGACCCAGACTTCCGCCCTCCCCAGTTCCTTCCCCAGCACCGAGCTAAACCTCTCAGCAGGTTTAGTCTGTTTTCAGCTGCCAGGTGCCTGGTCCTTGGGGAGCAGGTGCCCTGCTCTCAAGTAGCTTTCCTGCCTCTAGATGAGTACCCACACCCCATTTGTTGGAGGAGGAACCCAAGGCTAAGAGGACAAGATACTTGGCCATGGTCACAGAGTCACAGGGCAGCTGCCAAGGTCCAATTGCAGAGCCTGGGGCAGCCCAGCCCCCTCCTCCTCCCCATCACCCACAGATGGTCCATCCAATACAACCCAGTGGTGCCCCAGCTGCCTTGGACTTAGGCGAGGGCTGCTCCTGACACAGACTGATACCTCTGGCACCAATGGGGAGGGGCTGGACCCCAGCAGCTGGGAGGAGCCGGCACACAGTACAGCACCATCAGCGCCCATGCTGGTTCAGTGCCAAGGGAAGAATGTCCCAGCCCTGCACTGGGCCAACCCATGGCAGGAAGCACCAGGACTAAGATGCAACAGAGGCTACTCCTGCCCACGGTCTGGGGTAGGAGCTAAGAGGTGGGAGCGGGGATTGTAGTATCCGGAGATGTGGGCCCACAGTGAGTGTGCAAGGCCAAAAGTAGCCAGGGACGGCTTCCTAGATGAAGCAGGGGTAGGGAACTTGAGGACAAGGCTACCGAAAAAGCCAAAGTAAGAGTATAAGGTGTGGTGGAAGCAAGGGGAGTGCCAAGAGGGGCAGGGGTCTCCCCTCAACTGAGGGACCCCTGTCTTTCTCACCCGCTCCCCTGCCCTCCACCTCATGTGGGGAGCTATCTTCTGCTTGCCAGAGTGGGTGCCAGAGCTGAATGTGTAGAGGGCCCCTTCTCACAGGCAGAGGCCTCCCCCAGCCCAGCCCAGCCCAGCCCCACCCAGCGGGAACACTCCAGCTCTCACAGGCTCAGAGCCATGCACTCCAGGGGTGCCAACACACCCTACTGGGACCCTGAACTCCAGCATGAGGCCCCTGCTCCTTGGATACTAGGTGTGCTCCTCACCTGCCCGACCCCTCCAGAGGGCAGAGAGAGAGCCCCATTTGGGGAAGTACCCTCTCCCCAAAACACCCCAGTCAGTCCTGGCCCACAAGGAGGGGCAGTTGAGGTGCACCATCCAGCCCACTGCCATGACTCAGCCCAGGGACGAGAGGACGAACTGCAGTGAGTACCGTGCTTCTACCAGGTGCCAGGAGCCCAGCTGGATATCTGACAGGCATTATCTCACTGTGACCTCCAAGAACACTGGGAGGCAGGCACCAGCAGCCCTGCTGGGGAGGGAGGGCTACTGAGGCTTAGGGACTAAGTCTCTCGCCCAAGGTCACACAGGCAGCAAGGGCAGGATGAGGATGGGAACATTTTGCCTGTCTGAATACGCAGACAGTCTCCATTGGAGCTCCTTGCTCCTAGTGCTAGAATAATTTGACTAGAGAGCCTGTGGCTGGCTACTACCTGTTGATATCCAGGAGAGGCGGTTCCAACCTGCACTTGAGAGGTGTTCCAAGCCCAGGATGCTAACACTCAGAGCAGAGACCCAGGCCAGGCACAGGCTGGGCAGCTTCAGGCCTCACTCGCCAAGGCCACCAATAGCATAGTGTGACCTCGTGGAGAGAGAGGAGTCACAGACCTCAGGTTACAGAGCACATCAGGGGCCCGGGGGACAGGTCTGGTATCCCCACAACCCAAAGCACTTGCCAGGCAAGGTCCTTAATGAAGAGAGATACCCCCCCCCCCCCCCCCCGCCCACCTTTGTTCGCGGTCTTTCTACGCAAACCTGATGTCTCTCCCCAGCTCAAGCCTTTCTGTGGCTGCCTGGGTGAGATGAGGATAAATCTATACTGGTTACCATGGGTGTTAGACCGCCCGGCCCCAGCAACAGGCGAGTGACCACAGGCTTCACCACACGGCAGTCACCAGACACCACACACTGAGTCCCCAGACGCCTAAGGCCCAAGAACAGACACGCTAGTAGCAGTCACAAGGCCCAGGCAGAACTTCCTGAACCTAAGTCAGGACTTCCAGGTACTGAACAAGCAGAGTTCAAAGGCAACTAAGAAGCCCTGGCCTGAGGAACTTCCTGGACAGGCCTCAGGGAACAGCCTTGACCCCACGAGTCAGATCACCTGTGGTCAGGCCTCTGCCAGTGCCAGGCTGCAGGGCAGATTACAGGGGCTGCCACGTTGGCACCTGCAATGGTGTGGCCAGTGGCTGCAAAGGCCAGGTCTAAGGAGCAGACACCAAGGCCAGGCACAGGCTGGGTAGCTTCAGGCTTCACCAAGGGCAGCAGCAGCGTGGTCTGGCCCCAAGGGAAGCCAGTAGCTGGCTTGAGGCCACCGCCTAGCTGGCAAGGGCGGCCTGTGGCCTGCGAGCAGGACTTCTCTCCACGGGGGTCCGCCTCCTCATGCCTCCCCAACTGCACGTGGAAGGCCTTCCACAGGGACCCCAGCGACCAGGCTGGCCCGAGTAAAAGGAGGGAGGCAAAACCATGGTCAGGGATCTCAGGGTAGGAAGTGGGGTCAGGAGAAGCCTGGAGCAGGCAGCCCTCAGAGGAGGCAGCTGCAAAGCCCCTTGGGTCAAAAACTGCCAGAATCTCCAATTTAAAAGACATCAAAAGTCTGGATGTTCACATTGCAAAAACTATTAGAGCACTGTATGAGGCAAAAAAAGCCGGGCTACGTTCGGCTACTGGGCACCCTCTGAACGTCCACCTTCCGGCACCTACCAAGTGCTAGATGTGGTGCCAAGCACTTCGAGATGAGGACACCCACCTGCCCACTCTGTCTGCCACTGCCCAGCCAACTCAGCGGTCCCTTCCAGGGTATGTCAGGCCTTCTCCCTTCATCGTCTCCACCAGCAGCCAAGAGCTACCAGTCTAACTGGCAAACCAGGCCACACTGCTTCCTTGCCCCTTGGCGAGATCCCCAAGGTCAGGAACGGTCTAGTCCTCCCCCCATATCTTCATTCACTCCATCCCCTTCCTGCCCTCTTTGCACCCCTACCATGCCAGCCCTTTGCCTAGACCACTGACCGAGTGCCTTGTAGCCAAGGGCCTTGACCCTAAAGGCTCTTCCCAACCTCTCTCCAATCCAATTCTCCTTGGCCTTCCGGGTTCTCTAAAGAGCCAGTTACTCACGGACGCCCTCCTCCCCGTTGCAATGATGTGCCCCATCATGAAATCATGAGCTCCATGAAGTCAAGGACTGTGTCCAGCCTGGGGTGGGTGCCCAATCAGCACCTGTCAAACAAATGGACAGATGACCGCACAGAAATGCCTTCCCCTGGTCCACCAGAATCTAATGGAATTCTGGGGAGGACCTGCCCCAGATCTACCTGCTCCCCCTCCATGGGGAGTTTCATGGAAGCAGGGCTGTCTGGTCCCATTTATCTCTGAAAGGCCAGGACACCAAGGGGGTGCTCAAGAAACGTGGCCTCTTCCTCCCTCTCCATACTCCGTCTCCAGTGCTCCTGCTCTGTGACAGAAAATGAATGCCCTGCCCTCCTTGAGATCCCACAGCACCTCCACATCCCCGCCCCCTCACAAACCGTGTCCCTCCCCACCAAGATGTATGAGAGCAGGCATCTCAGGCAAGCAGATTCCAGTGGCATTCAGCGGCCTTTTCCAAGAAGGGAGGGAGAGGAAGCCTCGGGGAATCGGAGGCCTGGCCAAGCCTGTGGTTTATGTGCAAAGACCTGGCTTGGCCAGACCTGGGCACCGGGCTTCCAGCTGCAGAATTGACCTGTCCAAGGCCTTCTTCATGCCCCAAAAATCTCAAGCATTCCTCTGAGGCCTCCCATTCCAGCTGGTTCAAAGCCTGGCCCACGGAGGGAAGGCAGTGCCCTCTTTCAACAGGTTGCCCAAAAAAAAACCTCACTGAAGAGACAATTGAAGATTCAAAGCTGCCCTAAAAGAAGGGAAGGGGGAGGTATCTCCCCAAGTCACACAGTCTGCTTCTTGGACAGCCTGGCATCCAAGTCCAGAGCAGAAAGAGCCCCTGGAGGGGCCCCTCCTCTCTTTCTGGTCCTCCCTGTCCCCTTCATGCAAAAAGGGGTACTGAGGCACCGGGGACAGAGATCAGGCCAAACCAGAATACGCCCAGCTCACCCTTAGCTCCTGCCATGAAGTGACCCAAATAAGCCATTTCTCTGCCCCAGGCCTGTTTCCTCATCTGTTGGCTGAGGAGACACTCTGCCTGTCTCCTCCAGAGAGGACTTGTTGTAAGGTAAATCAACACCTCCCTCTCACTCTCTTCCCTGACACCACCAGCCACGTGCATGGGGCAGGCCACAGAACCAGTGCCAGCTGCACACAGAGACCTCTCAAGACGGCTGGGATTCTGCCTGCCTGAAGGACAGACGAGCTTGAGGCTGGAAACTGGCTCCCAGCCCACCCTGAGGGGAACACAGTCCAACCCACTGCTTCCAGACTCACCAGACTTGGCTAGGACCTGTGCATATTCCCCACGCCCTGGAAACCCCTGGAAAAGCCTCCCAGATGCCATCTGGATGCACCTGCTTAGAAGGCCTCCCTCCGGGTAGGGTCCTTGGCACATGCTCACTATACCACGGTGCCAGTCTGTGCCTGGCCCCAAATCCATGGCAGTGACTTCAGTCCCACCCCCATCTATGTCCCCAGGGCCCCTTATCCTCAGATCTCACAGGATCTAGCTCAGTGCCTCAAAATGATCCCTATCTGGATTTTCCTACAACCCCCAACCCACTGGAAAGAATCTTCTTCGAAGGTCTGGGGACATCGCATGGGGCCAGAGCTGCTTCCAGTCCTCTGCCGCCAAGGCCAGGCAGGACTTTCTAGCTGGATCAGCCCAAACTTAAATCACAATTCTGCTGCTCCCTGGCTGAGTGACACGGGCCAATCACGTTAGGCCTCCTGACCCGTTTCCTCATCAACTCATGGGGTGGTTTGGAGATCATGCACTGCATGTGCTCAGCAGGTGCCTGGCATACGGTAAATGAACAATCAAAGGCAGTTTAAACCCTAATGATAAAAGGGTTATTTTCCCAATTTAATTACCAGCCGAGTGACCTACAGCTTGTGGCTTCACCTCTCTGGCCTGGGTGCCTCTCTGGATGGATGGCCAAGAGGATTAGCAGACCTACCATTTGCAAACTCTGCAACTGGACCTTGGCAGCTGCCCTATGACTCCCGGCACAGCACCTGGCGCACAGCACAGGCACCCAGAACATGGTAGCTGTGAGGGCTGTGGTTCGTAAGGAGGCGTCAGAAAGATGACGCTGGGAACAGTGCGACAAACCACCTGTTCTACCTGCTCAAAATGGGTCAGGCTCGAACTGTGTACCCGGCTGTTGCTATGGCACCCAGCACATAGGAAAACACTCCAACTAGGAAGGCGGGTGCTGCATGGGTGGGGCCTCGAGCCTGCTTCTCTCAGACACCACCTTGCGGCTGCCACCAGTCTCTGGGCTATGTAAGGGGTCCCTGGCGTTGAGGCGAGTATGCTGCTGGATCTGGGGCCGGGATCTAAGCAAGACTCGTCACCCCTAACCCTACCCCAACTCCAAAACACTGGAGCCTGTTCATTGGAGGGGTAGGCGGTGAGGTGGGGCTGTCAGCTTGCAGACCAGCGTGGGTGGGACTGGAGTGAAGGAGTTAAAAAAAACCAAAACACCAGAAACCCCTATCTCCTGAGCAAAATCCAAAGCTCTAAGCAGCCTCAGATCCCAACACTGATGTCTGCTCCCTCCAGCCACACCTGCGCAGCAGCAAACAGGCACCCAGAGTCCAGCTTTGGGGGGCTCAGTGTCAGCTCTTCCCTCCTCAGCCCCACTCAGGTTTCATCCACAGTGAGGGCTGGGAAAGGCTGTTAGGGCTGGGCCTGGTTCAGGGAATCCATGGCCTGTTGCCAGGAGGGAAAAAGGGAAGGCAGAGGTGAAACCCAGCAGCTGTGAGCTGAGACCTGGAACTTTCCAGATTTTCCCGGATGAGGGGGCAGGTTTTAGAGCAACAGAAAGGCAGACAGGTAGGGTGACAGTGGCCCCAGGGCCTAGGAAGCCAGGAGAGACCTCAGCCTGGGACTGAATAACAATTCCTCAGGAGGATCCAAGACCCCCAGCTCACTGTAGGCCTCCTGCTGACTCTAGCTGGTCCCCCTAAGACCTGGGAGGAGCTAAGGATGGGCCCCCTGCCATAGAAACAACTGATGCAACAATTTGCTGAGCCAGACATGGCATACACATTATTCATCCCCCCACAACTCTAGGGGTGGGTGTGACCTCTCCCATTTCACAGAATTGGAAACTAAGGCTCAAAGGCAGAACAGATAATGGTTAAAAGCACATCCTGAGTTTGAATCTGGGCTCTGCTGTATTCACTCAAGCAAATCACTCCCTCTCTGAGCATTAGTTTCCATCTCTATAAAACGAGGATAACAGCCCCGGCTGGGTGGCTCACTTGGTTGGAGCGTCGTCCGTACCCCAAATGGTGGTGGGTTCGATTCCTGGTCAGGGCAAATACCCACCCCAGGTTTCCGGTTGGATCCCTGGTCGGGGAGCGTTTGAGTAGCAAACAATTGATGTTTCTCTCTCACATCAATGTTTCTGTCTCTCAAATCAATCAATAAATAAAATGGGGATAATAATCCTACAGTCCCACCCCCAGCCCAACCTCCACCCTGTCCCATGGTCAAAGAGCTAAGTGAAAGGTGCTAGTAAAATGGAGAGCACAGCACCAATAACTGCTGGCTGCTGGAATGACAGAGGTTAGGTAACGCCCAAAGACACCCAGCCAGTGAGTGGCCAACCCCAGGCCCCAGCTGAGCACAGCCCCTTCCCTGAAGCCTGGGGCTGTGGGTGGCCCCGGGATCACAGGCTTCCTAAGCAACCGTATATCCACCACCCCATCCCCACTACCCACCCCTCAACAAAGGGCAGCTCTTGTCTGAATTCCTCAGATAAGCAGCTCCCAGTAGACTGGATAACCTCCAGGCCTGAGTGGGCCCAAATGCACCAAAAAGGCACCCCACCCTGTCCACACCACAGATTCCTAAATCTGGGTTAGGCTGCATGGCTCTCCTCCCAACAGAACATTCAACCACCAGATACATCCAACAGGTCTCCAAACAAGCCAAGTTCAGCTGACAACTGCCTACTGACAAGTCCCTGGCAAGCCACTTACTTCCTCTTTCTGGGCCTCAGTTTCTCCCTCTGTTAACAAGCACCCCACCTCAGAACACCGTGATGCAGCTCCAGCGAACCGGGTCCACAAGGAGGCCCAAGGAGCAGAGGGACAGACCAGGGAAGGGAGCCAGCGTGTCCTAGGCACTGGGCCAGGCCCTGCGCCGCCTTCTATCTCCTGAAACATCTCCACAACACGCACAGCCACCTGTATTGGGCCCAGAAAGTGACACCGCGAGGACGCCAACCCCTCTCTGTCAAACTCCAAGGCGCTCTCCCTGGCGGGCCAGGACTACGTGACCCAGTCAGTGGGCGCAGCTGGGGAACTCAGTCGCCCTCGTCAGTGAGCTGGGCAGCTGGACCTGCAGGACGGGGACCACAAAACCAAAGTTGATCAAGCCTCTTTCAGAGCGGGCTGCAACCTCCTTGACAAGGGCATTTGCAATGCAAAGCAGCCCCGCTCCAGCTAGACGAGGGCTGTCACTCAGAGGGGGCTGGGCAAGCCACCATCCAGCCACCTCCCTCCAGGCAGACGGGGTGTACCTGGGTCTGGCCTTCCCAGAGCCGGGAGTGCCTGGGACACTGTGGCTGCCCCGGGCTCTGAATCACAGACAGCCTGAGTGGCCATCTGGGTGCAAGGCGGCCTGGAACAATCCTCCCCATCTCGGCCTCTCATGGCACAAACCCTCTGGGCTCTGTGCAGGTCTGCAGAATGGAGCTCCAGCAGGCTGCATGTAGGGCCCCAGGAGAGGGCTGAAAAATAGACCCCCTGCACAGGGGTGCGGGCACCCTGTCAGATCCCTCGGGCCCAGACCTCCCAGATCGTGCAACCCTACCTGCCTTGTGCAAACTTGTCCCAGACACACATAACCTTCAGGACTCTCAGGGCCCCAAGGGGCGCTTCCACACTTGCCAAGTGGCTAGATGTCGCTTATCACCCCCCCACACACCCCCCTGCAGGCGAGACTGCCCCAGCGCCTTACCTGGACGACAAGCTGACAAAATCCCCGCCATCCAGCAGCCGGACCTTGCAGAAGAGGACCCCGTTCACGAAGGGGACCGCCGTCAACTCCTCCAGGGTGAACGTGGTTTGGAACTTGAACTTCTTCTTCTTCATCAAGAAAGCCATGAGCGAGTTCCCTGAGTCTGAAGCCCCGAAGGCCAAAAAAAGGGGAGAGCCAGAAATCCCCAGGATTCCTTTCCCGACACCACACCCCCTCCTCAAAACACCAGAGCCGGATCCCGCCCAGATGGTGGCGGAGGCGGCCGAGCAGGCAGGGAGCGGAGTCCGAGGGCCCCGGTCGGAGCGACCGGTCCAGGTGGCGGGTCGGCTGGCTTCACCCTCGGGGAGCTGGGGCTCGCAGGGGCTCGGAGGGGCCCGGGGCTGCACCGGCGCGGGAAGAGCGGGACGTGGCCCCAGAAGCACGGACAGGAGTGGCGCGCGGCGCGCGAGTGGCCGCGCTGGCCGGCAGCATCCCGACCCGCGGTCCCCGAATAGCTCACGTCGCGCGGCGGAGCGTGGCGGGCGGACCGGTGAGACTGAGGGCAGCAGGCGGACCGGTGAGGCCGAGGGCGGCGGGCGGACCCGCCCCCGCCTCGCTGGCGGCC
>NW_005871445.1:72380-85274 GCF_000147115.1 Myotis lucifugus | reverse complement strand
TGACTGCACACGCCCCCGCACTCGAGTGCCCGGCGGCCGGCGCAGGTGAGTCGGAGGAGGCGGCCGGGAGCTCTGGGGGGCCTCTCCGGAAGGCGCGCTGGGGACACTCTGGGCTGGAAACGTCCGGCCACGACCCCTCCGGGCCGTCACTGAGCCCGGCCCCAGGCAGGGAGGGTGCCGCCTCCTCTCGGTCCTGGGTCCCGCACCGCGGGCCCCGGCGGAGCTGAGGCGCCCTTCCGGCCGGCCGGCGGCGCCGCCTCGCCCGCCGCCTCTACACAGCACCCGCGAGCAGCAGCGCCGGCGCCCGCGCTCCCGACGCCGCGACCCAAAGCCAATGCTGCGCGGCGCCGCTGCGAGAATGTTGAGGCCCAGCACCGCCGCCCGCGGAGCCGCGGCCGCGCGGGAGGGGCGGGGCGCCGGCGGCCTAGCTCGTCCGCGATTGGGTGGTCCGGCGGAGCGGGCGCGGAGCGTGATTGGTGGTTGGCGTCGTGGGGCGGGACTTGGAGAGGCAGGGACGGAACGGGGCTCTTGGATTGGTGCGCCGCGAGGCTGGGCTCGCCTCCTCGGTCGGGGCGGAGCGGAGTGAAAGAGAGAGGGGCCGGGGGGAGGCAGTGGGAGGTCGCAGGGCGGGAAGCCGGGGCTGGCGGAGCAAGGAGGAGGGCAAGAGCGAAGAAAAAAAGAAACAATGAAGAGAAGAAACAATGTGAACACCACGGCTAGAATGGCCCTCTGGTGTCCCCCGCGACCTGAGCTCGCTGACCATTTAATTAGACCCAGAAGGTAGCAAGTCCCATCCTCCCCCCCACCCCCCCAAGAAAACACACCAGAGAGGTGGGGGGACTAGACTAAGCAGGTCTTACAGCGTCTTTATCTCTAGTTCTCAGCTCTGGGGAGACAAGTGTCTGCAAATGCTTGGCGGAGGGGTTGATTTGGAGCTGTTCGCCACCAACCTGTGATAGACCCAGCTTCTTCCATCCCAAACTGCTCCCTAAAGCCTTTTGTCATTGACTAGATAAGAAACTAACTAGATTAACTGCCCTAGGTGCAGAGACCGCTTCCGGAGCCTTGAACCTCCCAGGCCTTGGACATATGTAGTTCATTCATTCGGTCCTCAAATGCAGTGAGTCTGGTGGGCCTTCGCTCTCCAACCTCCCCAAGCGCAAGAACAGGTGAAGCAGACAGCGACAAATCTGGTGGATGAGGATTGTAGTAGGGGGCTTACAGGGAACTGGGGGTGCTCAGTGGAGGCAGGGTGGTGGGGATGGGGACTCAGAAGGCTTCCGACACAAAATAATCCAAGCCACCCACAGGATGCATGCGCTGGCTTAGACAGGGTCCAGGCGGAGGGAGCCTCCAGAGGCCCAGCGGCCAGAGAGAACAGTGCCCCCAGAAAGCTGTGAGTACCTCCATCTGGCAGCATTTTGGCAATAGGGGGCTGGGGAGCAATTAGGCAAGTGATGGGGATGGCTCAGTGGTTGAGTGTGGACCTAGGAACCAGGAAGTCCCGGTTGGATTCCAGGTCAGGTTACAGGACCCGGTTGTGGGCTGGATCCCCAGTAGGGGGCGTGCAGGAGGAAGCGGATCCATGATTCTCTCTCATCGATGTTTCTCTCTCTCTCTCTTTCTCTCCCTTCATCTCTGAAATCAATAAAAATATATTTTAAAAGAGATGGGACTGGGAAGTCTGTAGTGGCTGGATCTTGAGTCTTGTAGACCACAGTAAGGAAAGGAGTCATTCACACATTTTGAGCAGGAGAGTGACCCAGACAGATTTTTTTGTTGTAAAGAGCTTACTCTGACTGCAGGTAGAATGGAGGGGAGAAGGTGGGAAACAGGTGAAGGGCCTGTTGTGATCCAGGCAAGAGATGATGATGGTGGAACCTCAGCGCTGGGGGGAAACGAGAGGGTGGGTGTGAGGGGAATTTGAGAGACAGATGGATTAGATTTGGAGATGAGTTAGGTCCAGACATGTAACTTGAGAACTCAGATTTCTGGTTTCTTCCTGCTTCCCAACCAGAAAAATGGGTGTCAACCTGTACAGGGTGGGGCAAAGTAGGTTTACAGTTGTTTGTATGGACAATAGTACAATAATTAATAAATAACAATATAAGAATAAGCTGATTTGCATACTCCCAACTGTAAACCTACTTTTGCCCCACCCTGTATTTCTCTCCAGTTTATCCCATAATTTAGAGAACACCAGATAGAAGAATAATGATATTAGCAGCTCCCATTTATGTACCCCCATTTACAGCCAAGGAAGTTGAGGTCTGGAGACTTTACATGGGGTGTGTTCTAATTAATCCTGGCCGGGCCTGCTCCACGGGGCAAGAGCCTATGGCTACCTGACCCCAGGAGGGGATTTCAGAAGAGGGAGCCAGCCAGCGATGTCCCAAGACCTGGCTGGCTCCTCAGCTGTGACCATGAGTAACCCCGGGCCACTCTAACAGGAAGCAGGGTGGGGGCCCGGCTGCCAGACTTAGCACTGGTGGGTATTCATCTCTTTGCAACCCCTGGGCTGGGAACCCAGGAAGTTTCCCTTCCTTCATTTCCCAGATGATGCCTGGGGTAGGGAGAGAGTGTGATATCAGAATAGGATGCTTCATCTGGGGTGAAACAAGCTTGGACTAGAGTCCTAGCTCCACTGCACTGAATACCAACCTTTCCAGAAAACATGAAGGGCTTCAAGAGACTGTAAGCAGCTTAGGCTGGAGGGACGTAAGGATCTGAAGGAGTGGTCATCAGGGACTCCAGGCTAGCACCTCCATACTTCTCCAACCACCCCCCTCCTACCCCAATTCCCAAGAATAGCCTGTCCTCCCTCCCTGAGACCCTGATCAGACATACAAGGAGACCAGTGCCTCACAAGATAATCAGACAACTGGTCTAGAGAAGGAGCCCCAGGGAAGTGTTAGAGAGGGTGACTGGGTTGAGGGTCCTGATGGACATGGGGTGGTCAAGGAAGGTCTCTATGAGATGTTATCTCCACCCAGACTTAACTAATAAAGGGGACCCAACACAGGAAGCTCCGGGGGCTGAGGCAGAAGCTGGCATGTTTTGGGGGATTCAGTGTGACTGAACGGGAGTAGAGGGAGGAAAGAGGCATGAGGTCTGGCAGGAGCCTAATCACATGGGCCCTGTGGGCCTAGGAGTTTAGAATTTATTCTGAGCCCAAGGGGACACCATCGGAGGATGTAAGCAAGCTAGTGACAAGATCCAAAATACCTTTTTAGAAGTTCCCTCTGGATGCTCTATGGAGAATGGGTTGTCAGGGACATGAACAGAAGCAGGCGGCCAGGTAAGGAGGGTATCACAAGCATCCCAACGGGAGACTCGTGGCTCAGACCAGAGTGGAGCCAGGGCGATGGGAAGAGAAAGGGCACACGTTTCAGAGGAGGAGCTCAGCACATGCTGTGCAATGATAACAGTTACTCAGTTAGACTTTTGAATATTCCCAGGGTTGTTTTTGTGTGTTTTTTAATCCTTACCTGAGGACATGCTTATTGATTTGAGAGAAGGGGAAGGGAGAGAGAGAGATTGATGTGAGAGAGTAATATCTATCAATTGCCTTCTGCTCTAACCGGGGATTGAACCTGCAACTCAGGGACATGTGCTTAACTGGGAATCAAAACCCCTTGACCTTTCAGTGTTCGGGCTGATGATCTATCCACTGAGCCACACCTGCCAGGACTAGAGGGCAATTTTTACTCTATTTTAATAAAAATCCTTGGGTATTGTTTGATTTTTATAGTATGACGAATTGTATTTATAATGTAATAACATGTTAGATAGATGGATATAATATGATAAACAAAAGCCGATGCTTCTCCATCACCCTCTGGATAAAATCCAAGTATCTTAGTCTCGCATTCTGGCCCCTCGGTAAGCAGCAGCTCAGCCCCTCCCTGCTTGCTTCCCTTGGGCTCCTGCAGCCCTGCCCAAAGGTCCTGTCCTTGTTCCCCTGCCTGCCCGGTGACACCGACTAAGTGTCAACCTTCAGCTCAAGCACCCTCTTCCACCCCGTTCCCTCCACATCAGGCACAATGTTTAATCCCTCCTCTGTGCCCCCAAGCTGCCAACGATCTGTGTGCAGGGAAAATGAGGGTGCCTGGCCTTCTGTTTTTTGTCACAATATCTGGTGCATGTTTGGCACTCCTTGGAAGAGAGAGAGGGAGGGCAGGAGGAGAGAAGGAGAAAAAAGGAAAGAAAGGAAGGGAATGGGAAAGAAACAGAGAAAGGGGAAACTGAGGTAGGGGTGGAGAATGTCACACCCAAATCGTCCTGAAGACAGCTACCCTGCTGGCCCGCTTTCTCAGTCACCTGACACCCAGCACAGAGCGCCACGCCACGCTGCCTTCCCGGCCCTGCTTGCCAAGGGCGGTCAGTGCTGATTCACCGGTGACGGGGCTCCAGTTATTTGCAGAACTGGAATGGCAGCCGGGCCACCCCAGCGGCTGACCAAGGAGCTATTGATTTGTGCTGGGCTCCTCAGTCATATCTGAGCCAGTCACACAAGGAGATAAAGGCTCCAAAGAAGTCGCCCATGGTGATCTGTCCTGCTTCAGCCTCCCACAGCCAAGCCCACAAGTCTCCCCATTGATCAGCCAACTCTGCCCTTTCCAACCCAAGCCTGACCATCACAGAGGGTAGTCACGGTTCAGAACACGGGATCCGGAGTCAGGCGGCCCGGGGTTTCCACCCAGGGGTTACTGAGTCAAAGGGTATTTGCATATTTACTGTTGAATGACGCTGCCAAACTGCCTTCCAAAGAGGTCAGACCCAGTTATACTCCCACCAACTGTATAAAGACAGTGCCTGCTCCCCCACTTTCTCCATCTTTTCCAATCTGTTTGATGAAAAAGAAAAAAAGCAAAAAAGCTATGCTGCTGTGCTTGCATGTCTTACACTGGCATTACAGCACCTTGCCATAGTTTTGGCAGTTTGAATTTATTCTGTAAATTGCCTGGCCCTATCCTTTGTCCATATTTTATTTTTTTTAATTGTTTTAAATTCTCACCCAAGGACATGCTTTCATTGATTTTAAGGAGAGAGAGAAAAGGAAAGAGAGACAAAATTAAAAAAGAGAGAGAGAGAGAGAGAGAGAGAGAGAGAGAGAGAGAAACAATGATCAGTCCCGCAACCTGGGTAGGTGCTCTAACGGGGAATTGAACCCACGACCTTTCAGTACATGGGACTGTGCTCCAACCAACTGAGCCACACTGGCCGGGCCTTTGCCCATATTTTACACTGAAGTACTCATTTTTTTTGTTATATGTTTGTAGTAGCTTAGTACATACGTATTGTGAATATCGCCCTCTGTCACCGATATTAAAGCATTTCTTCCACTTAGTTGTCTCTGGACTTTGCTTATGGTGTCTTTTTGCCTCACAGAAGCCCCTTATCAAGCCCCAGCTCAGAGGAGTCCGCCTACTTCCGTGAAGTGAGCACTAGATTGGGAGTCAGGAGCCTGGGTTTTGAGCTCCACCCTGTCACTGACTCACCGTGTCACTTTGATCCAGTTCCTGACCTCTCTTTCTTCGCCTGTTGAAGAAGAGCGTTGAATTAAATGGTCTCTGAGGTCCTGTCCACCTCCGTGGTCTAGAGCAGCACTATTCATGGAACTTTCCACGTGATGGACACGTCCCATAGCTGCACTGCCCAGTGGTAACTGCTAGCCACGTGGGTAGTGAGCACTCAAAATGTGGCTAGCGCCCTGGCCAGGTTTTCTCAGTGGTTAGAGCGTCGGCCCGCAGACCAAAGGGCCCCAGGTTTGATATCTGGTCAAGGACACTACCTGGGTTGCAGGGGCATGTGCGAGGAGTGCATTGTGGGAGGCAACAACCGATGTGTGTGTGTCTCTCTCTCTCTCTCTCTCTCTCCCCCCCCCTCCCCCCACTCTCTAAAGATCAATGAAAAAAATATCCTCTGGTGAGGATTAACAAAACAAAATGTGGGTGAGGAACTGAGTTTTAAATTCCATTTAAATGGAGAGTCCCTCTGTAACTTGGGCCAGATCACTCAACCTCTCTGACCTCAGTTCCCCATCTGTCCAGCAGGGCCCACAGCAGTCCCTGCCCCCTGGGGCTATTGAGCACATTTGATTAGTGAGTGTGTGAAGGCCGAGGCCCAATGCCCAACCCGATGCTGTGCAAAATCAGACGATTTCAGGTGCGTTTACGGCATTTCCGTCGTGTCCAGAGACCCTCGGGCGGCTTTCCCAGAGCAGCCTGTCTCCCGCCATGGCTTTCCGGCCAGCTTTACCCTCTTAAAGCAGGGCTTCGGCTCCCACATGCTTTCAGCTCAGGACTCCAAACTGCTGACAGAACAAAGTCCAAACTTCAGTGTTCTGGCTCTGAGACCTGGCCCTACCCTGGCAGGACTGTCATTACTATGGCCCACAGCTCAGCCCTGTGTCTGCTTCCTACCACAGCCTTCCAAGGTCTGCCAAGCACTTCATTCGTTCGCATCATTCATTCCTTTTTTTAAAAAAAATATATTTTATTGATTTTTCACAGAGAGGAAGGGAAAGGGATAGAGAGTTAGAAACATCGATCAGCTGCCTCCTGCATGCCCCCTACTGGGGATGTGCCCGCAACCAAGGTACATGCCCTTGACCGGAATCGAACCTGGGACCCTTCAGTCCGCAGGCCGACGCTCTATCCACTGAGCCAAACCGGCTAGGGCCATTCATTCCTTTTTGACCGACAGATGTTTTTCACACCATCTGCCTTGGGCCTGGGGCTGTGGTTCAGGGATGAGCGGGAACACAGAGGGGCCTGACCGGGTGTGTGTGGTCAGGGCAGCCTAGCCCGAGGAACAGGCATGTGGGCCCAAGCCTGATGAGTGGGTAGAAGTCAGCCAGGACAGAGGGGAGTCGGAGGGGAAGTCTGAGCTGAGAGAAGGCAGAGCCCAGGATCTGCAGGAGGCGAGGGCAAGGCTAATGGCAGGCAGGCCCCTCCCACAGGAGGGCCTTGCAGGCCATGTTAAGGATGTTGTGCTTTATCCTAAAGGTAATGGGGAGCCATGGAAGGTACAGAGAGAGGATGGTGTAATTATTCCAGGCCAGCTCCCTACCTGACCTTTGCCTCCTGGTAAGACTCAGGAATTTACCCCCTTCCACTTTCCCTTCTCCGCCTGCCCCTGGGTCTCCAGATAACTTCATGAGCACGGAGGTTCGCAGGGCCTTGCTTCTGCCTGAAATGACCTGGGTTCAACTCCCAGCCCTGCCGCTCCCTGGCCCTCTTGCTTCAAGCAAGTTCTTCTTTCACCTTCAGTGTCCTCACCCATAAAATGGAGGTAATGACAGCCTTGCCCAGTTACACACATTGTGAGAGCAGAGAATATGGCACAGGGCCACTGAGGAAGCGGAGTCCAGTGGAATTCCTTCTGTGCAAAGTCAGGCCACAACCGTGGAGGGGGCTTCCTGAAGGACGCCTTCCTGAGGGGGCGGCCCATTTCCCAGAAGTGCCCCTGTGGCCACTAGCCCCGGCCTGGGCTGGAGGGAAGGGCTGGCTCAGGCCTTTCTCAGGCAGCCTGACCATGTGCTAGGAGACCTTCCGAGCTAGACTCGGCCTTCTGGACCTTCTCGGACCCCACCCTGCCCCCCACCCAATACACACATACACACCCAGTGGGCCAGGAGTCAGCAGGTGGACACGGAGCTTACGTAAGCGGGCAGGAGTCCGACACCTTTCACCCAGTGGTCAGGGCCGTGTTTCCTGACACGTTCCCAGCTCACCTCCTGTCCTCCCAGGTACTGGCACACACACAGCCCTTTAGCCCTTGCTGAGCTCTGCTGATTTTCTGAGTTCTTAGTCACAGTCCCTCCTGTTACTGTCAGCAACAGCTATTATTTTCAAACATGAAAATCATCAGTGGTGAGGCATCGGGGACAATGTGGGGGCCAGGGGGGGCAGCTGGGACAGGGCAATCACCCCGGCATGTGAGTCTTAGCCTCCCCCACCTACCTGTTAGCTCTGTGACCTGTAGCCAGCTGCTTGGAGTCTCTGAGCCTCAGTTTTACAGCTGTAAAATGGGTTTAGTGGCCAAACTTTTTTTTTTTTTAATCCTCACCTGAGGACATTTTTCCATTGAGTTTCAGAGAGAGTGGAAGAGAGAGGGAAAGACAGAGAAACACATTGATTGGTTGCCTCCTACACGTGCCCCAAAAGGGCCCAGGCTGGGGTGGAGCCTGCAACCAAGGTACATGCCCTTGACCGGAATCGAACCTGGGACCCTTCAGTCCACAGGCTGACGCTCTATCCACTGAGCCAAACCGGCTAGGACCAAACTATTTTTTTAATCCTCACTGGAGGATATTTTTTAAAATTGACTTTTAGAGTGAAAGGAAGGATGGGGAGCAGAGAGAAAGAGAGAAACATCAGTATAAGAGAGAAACATTGATAGATTGCCTCCCATACTTGCTCCAACCAGGGATCGAACCCATAACCTAGGTATGTGCCCTGACCGGGAATCGAACCCACAACCTTTTTGGTGTATGGGATGACTTTCCAACCAATTGAGCCACCCAGCCCCAGGGCTGGCCATACTTTGAGGATTCCACAAGGTAGTAATGTATATAAAGAGCTTTGTAAATTACCTGGCACATGGGAAGTGCCTATCAAACATTGACTATTAACACCACACTCTGTGTTGTAACCTGTCCCTTCTACTCAACTCATGATGGACTTCTTTTCAGTGACAGTAGGGAACCTAACACTTGGGCTTTCGGACACATCCCACACTCCTGACGGCCTGGGATCATGGGGCTGTGAGCTGGGAACCCTGAATTTTCATGTCCTATTTGGCCTGGGTCCCATCCTCCCAGTTTCAGTCCCCACTTTTCACTTGTGGAACCATGGGGGGAGTGAGGGTGGGGGTTGCTAAGGGCCCTAGAGACCCAAGACCCTGCACCTCAGCTTTTCCTTCCTTCATTCCTTCAACAAACATGGCTCAACATTCAAATTCTGACTCTGCCCCTTGACTGTGTGACCTCGGTTTCCAGATCTCTACAATGGGAATATACCACTTACTTCCCGGTGATGTTACGCATAGTGCATGAGTTGACATTCGTAAAGTGCTTAGAGTAGTGCCAGCTTGACTAAAACAAAAGCGGAGCGCCCACTACGCGCCTGGCATTGTTATCAGCACTGGGGATACAACTGGGAACATTCACAACAGCCTGAGGATTGGTTGGGTGTGGGTAGAAATCAGCACCAGGGACACAGCCCAAGACCAGGCGGTTGGCTTTAAAGAAGGCCTTGAGGGTGTTGTCACTTCTCTTTCTCTAAATAACAACAGCTTCTGTACTGATCTCACCCTGGGGTGAGCACTGTGCTCCTGAGATCTCCTCAGGTGCCATCATTGCTATAGACTGAAGGTTTGTGTCCCCCCAAAAGTCATAAGTTGAAATCCTAACCCCCAAAGTGATGGTATTTGGAGAGAGGGCCTTTTCGGGGGGAGGGGAGGTCATTAGGTCATGAGGGTGAAGCCCTCATGAACGGGATTAGTGCCCTTTTACAAGAGACTGCAGAGAGCTCCCTCCCTGCTTTCATCATGTGAGGACCCAGCAAGATGACAACCCTCTATGAACCAGGAAGCAGGTTCTCACAAGATCCCCAGTCTACCGGCTCCTTGATCTTAGATTTCCCAGCCTCCAGAACCCTGAGAAATAAATGTTGTTTATACACCACCCAATCCGTAGTGTTTTGTTACAGCAGCCCGAATAGATTAAGACCATCATTATCCCCATTTCACAGAAGAGTTGATGTCTGTCCCTCCCAGGGCCTAGCACAGTACGGGGATCCAGCGAGTGAGTATTGAAGGAAGGGAAAGGTTGCCTCCTGTACACGCCCAGATGAGGGATCAAATCTGCAACCCTTTTGGGTGTATGGGATGCTGCTGCAATCAACTGAGCCATCCGGCCAGGGCTAAACACACACTCTTAAGCAACCAATGGGTCAAAGGGAAATTAGAAAATATCTGGAGGACAAATGAAAACAAAGACAATTTTTTTTAACAAAGACAAAATTGATGGGATGTACAAAAGCAGGACAAAGAGAGAAGTGTATAGCGGTCAATGCTCACATTAGAAAAAGGAAGACAGTCCTGGCCAGTGGTTAGAGCATTAGCCCTCGGACCGAAAGGTTGTGGATTCAATTCCTGGTCAAGGGCAGGTACCTCAGTTGCAAGTTTGCTCCCCACCCCACCCCTATCCCCATTGGGGCAAGTGCGGGGGGCAACCAGTCGTTGTGTCTCTCTTACGTCGATGTTTCTCTGTCTCCCCTCCCTTTCACTCTCTCTACAGATCAATGAAAAGAATATCCTTGGGTAAGAATTTTTTTAAAAAGATCTTCAAGCGCCGAAACCGGTTTGGCTCAGTGGATAGAGCGTCGGCCTGCGGACTGAAAGGTCCCAGGTTCGATTCCGGTCAAGGGCATGTGCCTGGGTTGCGGGCACATCCCCAGTAGGAGATGTGCAGGAGGCAGCTGATCGGTGTTTCTCTCTCATCGATGTTTCTAATTCTCTATCTCTCTCCTTTCCTCTCTGAAAAAAAAATCAATAAAATATATTTTAAAAAAAAAAAGATCTTCAAGCAAAAATAACACATGCTCATCATCTAAAAATTCAAGCATTGCACAATGTTACACTATAAAATGTGAAAGTTTGAAAAATGAAATTCCCCAGACAGAACCTCTGTTAACAGAGGGGTTTAGATGCTTCGGATAGCTTTTTCAAAGCTTGTAGTAATCGTATCTTTAAAAAAAAAAAAAAGAGGAATAATACAATGCACATTATTTTGTCCCTTTTATGTTGTTTTAAGCTCACAGGGACTCAGAGGCCGTTCCTCGCTGGGACGTTCTCTTCCCGGGCTGCCCAGTTAGTTGTCAGTGGTGAGGGCGCCCATGCAGGATGTGCTTGGAGAGTTTGCAGGTTTTAACTATTTCCAGCCACTTTGCAGTGAGCAGCCTCGTAAATGCACGCTGTGTGCTTATGGGCGTCTGTGGCGGGTAATTTGCAGAAGTAGAACCTCGGGGCTACAGGTCAAGAACATTAAGGTTCCCTCAGGAAGGGCAAAACCAGCTTTGACCCAAGGGTAGAGAGGGTCAGTTCCCCTATCCTCGCTGCCCTGCAGCCGTCTTCGCCCAGCCGGCCCCTGTGAGCCTCAACTGCTGTCTTGCCCTGCAGCGTGGTTGGTGCCTGGCCCTGGAGCGTGACCCAGCCTCTTGTGACTGCCATTGGGATCCAGAAATTGACGATTCTTGTCAAGAATATCCATCAGATGGCTGAGGCCAAAGCACTTCTCCATCCTCAGTGTTTGCTTTTGATCTCAGGGTCCAAATAAGGCCTTGGAGAGAAGCCAGGGCTGGTCTGCGTGAACCGGGCTCCACTTTCAAGGTGAGCAGTTCCCCAGGCCTCTGATTAGCATCTCCACGCCTGGGTAGCCGGGCCGGCTGAATTCCCTTCCAGAATCCAGCGAGCGGCTTTTTCCCTGAATCATCGTGACTCCTGCAAACCGGGCACTAAAGTGATTAGTGTCCTCTGGGTCCCTGGGGAGCACACATCTCCCGCATCCACAGGTTTGCCCTGCTGCTGCCTCAGAGGGCTCGGGGCTTTCCGCTGTGGTGACAGGCGGGAGCCAGGGCAGAGTCACACAGTCACCTGGAGGCCAGGGCAGGGTCACCTTTGCCTGGGGTGGCCTTTAGCAAAGTGTTCGCCTTATCTGGATCACACTGTACACGCTGCTCCCTCTCACCTGGGCCTCTTCCCTCACAGGCTGCCCTTTGCCTGCCCACTCCTTGTCACTCTCTACACCTCAGCATCACTTCTGCAGAGAAGTCCTCCCTGACCGCTCCAGGCAAGTATGGGCCCTTTTCTAGATCATCTTAGAGCACCAAGCTTGCAGCACTTAAAGGAACAGTGACAGTTCACGATGTGGGTTATTGCTGTTTATGGCTACCTTCCCCCTCAAGACGTGTGGCTTGGTCTGCACCCCGGTGCCTGAAACAAACACCAGCACGTGGGGGGCAGTGGTTATGAGCATGACATCAGAGCCAGACTGCCCAGCTCTGAATCCTACCTCTGCGACCTCCAGCAAGTTCCTGAGCCTCTCTGCGCCTCAGTGTTCCCATCTGTAAAATGGAGATGCTAGTGCCTACCTGTTGGCGTTGTGAGGAGAGTTTCATGGGTGAATAGATATGTGAGATGCTTGGATGGACGCCTGGCCCTTAGAAGGTGCTGGATCAGCGCGAACATTAGTGTTAAATGCTGCTGGTTAGACAAGGTTCTCCAACGTTCCATCTGGAGCAGGCACTGGTGTCTGCATGCTCAGCATCCTCCTGCGTGGAAATTGCTTATCCTGTCGTTTTATTATAAAAAGTATGCTTTTTATGGTGACTTGTTGTGGTGGCTGTGTCAGTGTTTCAGCCGTGGACGGGAGCTGTGGTGAGGGTAGTGAAAAGCCCCTCAGAATCACCATTATTCGGATTCCTCTGCTCACTCGCTCGCTCGCTCTGTGTGTATCTTCCCACCTGCTCCTACCGGCAAAGGCTGGCCTTCCCCCCCGCCCATAACCTAGTTCAGATTCCTCACAGGGCTCTTGCCATCCGTGTTGGGGCAGAGCTGCTGTCACAAGGGGCACGCCGTGCACAGACCTGGGTGGGGAACCAGGCTGGTTTGCGAATTCTTGGGGCCCTCAGGCCCGCTGCCACATAGGAGGCCACCAAGCTGTCTGCAGGCTACACCTCGCAGTCAGATTTGCTCTGCAGAGTGCAGTGGCCAGCCTTTGGGGAGAGGACCAGCCCAGCCCAGCTCCTTCTCTGAGAATCCCTTGAGAACTCCTTAAGAAGGCATCTATACATAATAAAAGGGTAATATGCTAATTAGACCTGGAGA
>NW_005871445.1:69952-72183 GCF_000147115.1 Myotis lucifugus | reverse complement strand
CGGGGGGGGGCGGGGTGCGCAGTTAAGGGTGATCAGGCAGGCAGGCAGGTGAGCAGTTAGAAGCCAGGGGTCCCAGATTGTGAGAGGGATGTTCGACTGCCGGTTTAGGCCCGATCCTGGGGATGGGGCCTAAACTGGCAGTCGAACATACCCTGAGGGGTCCCGAATTGGAGAGGGTGCAGCTGGGCTGAGGGGATTCCCTGCCCACCTTTACCCTCCCCCCCCCCCCCAACGAATTTTGTGCACCGGGTCTCTAGTCTATTTGCTCCCCCCCATTGGCTGACTGGGTACCTCATGATCCAAGACAAACCAATCAGATTCTATCTTGGGAATCTGGCTCAGAACTAGTCTCCATTGGCACTTGAACTACCCACCATGGGCACATCCATCTGCCCAAAGGTAGTCCCAGGCACTAAGAATTGAGGAGGGTCCTGGCTTTCCAGGACCTTGTTTCTGTCCCTTGGGAGCTGAGCCACACTACCTCCTCCTTCCATGTTTCCCACCCCATTCTTGGGTGCCCCTGACTCATTCAAACCCTGCGCACATTTCCCCTCCTGGCTGGCCCTGTTTCTGCAGAGGAAACGCTGGGGCCCCTTCCACGGGTGATTGACTGGTCTAGCCCAGGCTGACGGCCCCTCCTTCCCCCGGCCTTCCGGGAAGCAGCTGCAGGGCTGCTCTCGTCACTGCCCTGGGGGCCGCTGCGCTTGGGGACCAGCTTACAGGAAGCCCTGGAGTCTGGGTCACCTCCCGCCTCTGGAGAGGATGCGCAGGGAGGAGGGAAGCTGAGGCCCTCTTAGGGTGCTTGTTTGGTTTTCCTCTTGCCAAATGGAAATTGCTTTATTTATTATAAATATAAATGCAGACATGTGGTTGTTTAAAAAGCATTAAGCAAATGCAGGAAATGTTAAAGAAAAAAAGTCTACTTCACCTCTGATCCCATCACCCAGAAAATATACACATGCAAACGCTTTTTTTCCCTGAAAGAAAATCAGATTGTATATACTGTTGGAATCCGCCTTTTTTTTTTAATCCTCCCCCTAAGGATAATTTTTTGATTGATTTTAGAAAAAGAGGAAGGAAAAGAGAGCAAGAAACATAGATCAGTTGCCTCCCGTACATGCCCTGCCAGGGATTGAACAGAAACCTAGGTATGTGCCCTGACTGGTAATCAAACTCGGCGACCTTTTGGTCTGTGCTTCTGATCCAGGCAAAAATGGCCAGAGTGATGACTTGCAGGATTTGAGGAAGTCTTTCAAGTGTGACCCTATGACTTTTGGCCAGAAGCCAGAAATAAGGGCGAATTGGCCACAGGACTCCCTCAGGGTGGCCTCGGAAAATCATGAAGACGTTCAGGGAGGGTTGGGGAAGGAGGGTGAACCCAGCAATATTCACTCCTGCCCTGTGACCTTGGGCCAGCCACTTGACCTTTCTTTTCTCACCACAGTTTCTCAGACATGGAGTACAACAAATAATACTGACCTCCGAGTACGGGAAAGCCCTTTCAAACGCGAAAACATTCCACAAAGATGTGTTGTGAGGAGGCTTTGTTTCCTCTCTAGAAAGGTGGGTGGCTCAACACTTCCTCCTGGGCTCACCCTGCCCCTGAGGGTGGTGAGGAAGGGCAGGCCCCAGGCTGAGAGGGAGAGGAGGCGTGGTGGGCAGAATAACGCCCCCACCCCAAAGGTATCCGCATACCAGGATTAGTGTGAACGGGGTAGGTTACCTGAGAATTGAGGTGGCTAATCACCTGACCTTAGAACAGGGAGATGAGCCTGGACTGTCTGAGTGGCCCCGAGGAATCACAAGGGCACCGACTGTGGGCTGAGAACTTTGTATGACGTTATCTCATTTAAACTCACCTTCCTGCCCTGGCCGGCTTGGCTCAGTGGATAGAGCGGCGGCCTGCCGACTGAAGGGTCCCAGGTTCGATTCCGGTCAAGGGCACATGCCTGGGTTGTGGGCTCTATCCAGGGGGCGTGCAGGAGGCAGCCGATCAATGATTCTCTCTCATCATTGATGTTTCTATCTCTCCCTCTCCCTTCCTCTCTGAAATCAATAAAAATGTAAAAATAAATAAATAAACTCACCATCCTGTCAATGGCTTCCAGCGCTCTTAGTGTAAAGATCAACACTGTGGCCCACAAGGCCTGAAAGGTGTGGCCCTGCTGATCCTCAGCAACATCTATGAGCCTCTCACTTCTTTCTTTTCGTCCCAGAAAGGAATGTGATGA
>NW_005871445.1:66226-68469 GCF_000147115.1 Myotis lucifugus | reverse complement strand
CCTCCCAAAATAGAAGGATGCGCTACACGAACGAGAATGCCTGGGATTGTGTGTCGTAATCTATGTGTGGCTTACGAACGTTCTCCACAACCGCTCCCCCCTCTCTTCTCGTCGTGTAGTATAGTTCGAATGAAAACAACTGTCCTGGGGGTTGTTCAGTGCTCCCTTTTCTGGTCGGCACCACGCAGATCTCCTTCACTCGGGTGGGGCTGCTTCTCGGGCGTACTCTCACAGAGTCCTTTTTGGGCGCGTCCAGTCTCCTCTCGGGTCTGTTAAAAACGACGCTCGTGGTTCCAGAGAGGTGCCTGTTAGCGAAAACACCCCTTTAGGGAGCCCTCGCTGGGGAGGGGGGCCGTTAGTTCCCCTGTCCACTAGTAACTTCTACTTTAAAATTATCATAGCTCTTTTGCATTGGGGGGGGGGGGGGGGGGGGGCGGGGGGGTGTCAATGTGACTCTGGTGATGGGGGGGGCGGGGTTTGGGGAAGTGAAGGGATTGAGCAAAAAAGAAAAAGAAAGAGAAAGAACTCACGGACACGGACAAGAGTGGTGATTGTGAGGGGAGGGGGTGGGTGGAAGTGGGTATATGGGGGATAAATGGTGATGGAAAAAATAATAATAAAATAAAGGGGAAAAATTCAATGTGAGAGGGCCTACACCAAGGCATGGATGCTGAGAGAAAAGATGCATTGGGGGCTGTTAAAGAAACAATCTAGCACAATATATAGGATTAGATAATATTTTATTAAGAAACTACGCATGTCCTCTACCTCACAAGGGTTGTGAGCATTAAATAAGTCAATAAGTGAAAATCGCTTGGCCCTGGCCAGGTAGCTCAGTTGGTTAGAGCATCCTCCAGCTAAGTCAAAGTTGAGTGTTCGATCCCCGTCAGAGCACATACGAGAAGCAACAAATGAATGCATGGATGAGTGGAACAACAAGTCAGTATTTCTCTCTCTCTCTCTCTCTCTCTCCCCCTCCTCTCTCTCTCTAGTCAATAAGTAAAAAAATAAAATTAAAATTAAAATAAATTAAAGAAAGAAAAGACATTTGGCACTTAAAAACGAAACAACAACAAAATAAATTATGCATGTTCTTAATAAAATATCATCTTACATATATGTTGGGTTGGGGAAGGTGGGAGGATGGGGAATGGGCAGACAATGCCAGTCCACATGTGAACAGTGCTGGGCTGGGCATGGGCCGTATGCACATGGGAACCCAACATTGCTGCAGCTCGAATAACATACACACCCACTTAAAAGGGGGAAACCGCACAGAGCCCCAGAGGTGACAGACTATTTCAGTTATTCTGCTCCCTAAATATGTATGAACTCGATAACCATACTAACTTTGTTCACTGCGGCCCTGCTCTGTGCACCTGATGTGGGTTAACTCACCTAATCCTTACCATCACCTATGAGGTAGGGACTATTATTGTCTCCATTTTACAGAAGGGGAAACTGAGGCTCAGAGAGGTGAGTCATTTGTCCGTGGTCACCCCGCTGGGAAGAGACAGAGCCAGGATTTGGACACACGCAGTCACACGCCTGGGTCCTGCATCCGTGGCCACTACACCGCACAGCTGCAAATTAAGCACCAACCAAAACACAAGAACAACAGCATCCACACAACCACACAAACCGAATGTGACAGCGGTGGTGCTCGGAGGGGACGAGGCTGCCCCTTCACCACAATGAGTTCAGTGTGGGTGCTCCCCGGGGCCCTGGCTGCCCACTGCATTGCTCCTTCCAGACCACAGGGAAGCCGTCAGATTGTGTCCTTTGTTTACCATAATGGCACCTTTTAACATATTTTTAAATTTAATATTTGGAACAGATAATAGACTCACATTGTTCCAAAACATTTTAAAATTATATATAAATAGATAGATAAATATAGATATACTGTCGTGTCCCGCGGCCCCCCCCCCCCCCCCCCCCATCTCCCTGGGAAATTCGAGGTCTGAACTTCTTGGATGGCTTTCCCGAAACATTTTTTGCAAAAAGAAAAACCACCTTGGGTTTTCTCTCAATAAAAAAAAAAAACCTGACATGGGAGCCTTGGCCCCTCTCCCGAAGATCCGGGGGGCGGGGTGCCCTCCGAGAAGAAGGGACTTCCTCATTCCTGGTCCCCCGGCGGACTGGTCCTGGCAGGGCCCTGGAAAAGACGGAAGAAGTGGGCCCCACCTTCCCAGGGGGCCACAGGGGGTTCCTACCCCGGGGCCCGGAGCCTTTGTCATGGC
>NW_005871445.1:62712-65778 GCF_000147115.1 Myotis lucifugus | reverse complement strand
AAGTTAAAAATAGAACAAATATATGATCCAGCAGGCCCACTCCTGGGCATTTATCCAAAGCGGTTGAAAACACTAGTTCGAAAAGATATATGCATCCCTATGTTCATTGCAGCATTAATTACAATAGCTAAGATATGCAAGCAACTATGTGTCCATTGATAGACAAAATTGGTAAAGATGTGGTACACATATACAGTGGAAGACTACTCAACCATAAAAGAGAACAAAATCTTGCCATTTGCAACAACATGGATGAACCTAGAGGGTATTATGCTAAGCGAAATAAACCAGACAGAGAAAGACAATTACCACATGAGCTCACTTATATGTGGAATCTAAAAAACAACAACACCTAACACACAAAACAAAACAGAAACAAATTGATGGCTGCCAGATGGGAGGGGTGGGGGGATGGGGGGAAAAAGGTGAAGGGGATTAAGAAGTACAAACTGTCAGTTATAAAAACTGTCCCTGGGATGTAAGTTACAGCATAAGGAATCCTAAATAATAAAAGGCTAATATGCAAATTGACCCAACAGGCAGAATGACCGGTCGCTATGATGCACACTGACCACCAAGAGGCAGATGCTCAATGCAGGAGCTGTCCCCTGGTGGTCAGTGCCCTCCCACAGGGGGAGCGCCGCTCAGTCAGAAGCCAGGCTCATGGCTGGCGAGCGCAGTGCCAGCAGTGGCGGGAGCCTCTCCTGCCTCCGCTGCAGGCAGGCCGTAAGGAGTGAGAGGTTCCAGACTGCAAGAACCCTGGACTGCGAAAGGGATGTCTGACTGCTCGCTTAGGCCCGATCCCTGGGATTGGGCCTAAACCAGCAGGCGGACATCCCCTGAGGGATCCTGGACTGTGAGAGGGTGCAGGCCAGGCTGAGGAACCCCCTCCCCCCCAATCCAGTGCATGAATCTCATGCACCGGGCCTCAAGTATAGTCAATAATATTGTAATAAATATTACAATAGCCCTGACCAGGTTGGCTCAGTGGCTAGAGTAGAAGAGTCCCAGGTTCTATTCCGGTCAAGGGCATGTACCTTGGTTGCGGGCACATCCCCAGTGGGGGGTGTGCAGAGGCAGCTGATGGATGTTTCTCTCTCATGGATGTTTCTAACTCTCTATCCCTTTCCCTTCCTCTGTAAAAAAATCAATAAAATATATTTTTAAAAAATATTACAATAAATTTTTAAAAAAGTGATGGGATATTACCTCCAAGATTAGGTCACAAAAAGACGCTGGCGTCCGCCTCGCTTGTCCTCTCTTGCGTTCTTACTTGCTGGCGCTGAGGAAGCCGCCTGCCATGTAAAAAGCCTTTCGATGGAGAGGCCACATGGCAGGGGACTGAGGGAGGCCTCGGCCAACAGCCACAGAGGAACTGAGACCCTTGGTCCTATGGGCCATGAGGAATCGAATGCTGCTAAACAGGAGGTGTGTGAGCTTGGAAGCAAATCCTCCCCCACTTGAGCCTTGAGATGGGGCCCCAGCCCCCTAACAATACTTTGATTTCGGTTTTGTGAGAGACCTGACGCACGGAAACTGTGGGATAGTAAATGTTTATTGTTTCCAGCTGCTGAGTTTTGGGGGCAATGTGTTCCTAGGCAACAGATAACGCCCACACTTCCCCTCTCTCCTCTGTCATTTTCTCTTTGGAACTGGGGCCCTTGACACAGCCCTCCTGGCCTCGGACACAAGCAGAAATGCTAACACAGGGCGGCTCCAGCCTCCACGTGGCCTCGTACGGAGGCTGGCAATTTTACTAGGTTATTGAAATAAAAATTCAAAACTTGAAAAACCTCAGGAACCACACTTTGGAACTATCACTCCCCTGCTTCAGTCCTCCAGTGGTGTCTCACTGTTCTTCAAGCAGAATCCACACTCCTTACTGTGCTTGCAAAGCCCCTCAGGGTGCCTCCATCCACTGTCTGAGCTCATTTTCCATGGTTCCCCTCCCCCTGTTCCCTAGACGCCTCGTCACACTTGTCTCCCTGTCCCTGCCTCAGGACATTGGCACATGCCATGTTCTCTGCCTATGTCTTTCCCCACATCTTCCCATGGCTGCTGGTTCCTTATCATTCAGGTCTCAGTTCAATGTCATCAACTGGGACAGACTGACCCTGAGCATCCATCCCCCTACACCTGAGTCCCAGCATCTCAGCCACATTTTCCTGCTTTCGTTTCTCCCTAGCACTGATCGCTAGCTGACATGATCTTGGTTATTTATTGTGTGTTTTTTGTCTTGGTTTGTTGTTAGACAGGCAGTGAGTGTCATGGTTAAGAACCTTGGACTCTGGTTCAAATCCTGCCTCTGCCACATAACCAGCTCTGTCTTTGAACAAGTTATCTGTCTCTCTAGGCCTCAGTCTCCTCCTCTGCGAGGAATAATAATACGCTGCGTCCTAGGATTGCTGGGAGAACATAAAGAATATACATAGTGCCTGGCCTATGACTGGCACATTGTAAGTGCCCTGAATGTATGTGTGCTGCTGCTGCTGCTGTTGTTGTTATTATTATTATACTATTGTTCTCTGTCTCCCACCCCGCTAAACATCAGCTCTGTAAGGGAAAGGACTTAATCAGTTTGGGGTTTTGCTCACTACTCTACCCTGAGCACAGGGCCTGGCACACAGTAAGGGGTCAACAAACACTGAATGAATAGATGAATGAATGAATGAATGAATGAATGAATGAATAGATGAATGAATGAATGAATGAATGAATAGATGAATGAATGAATGAATGACATAGAGTAGGATTAGGAACACTGGCTTTGGAGTCAGACAGACAAGCTTGCACTCTCTTCTCAGCCTTTCCCCTTAGGACCTGTGTGGCTTTGGGTGAGTGATGTTACCTCTCTGAGCCTCAGTTTCCCTATTGGGAGCTTCCTCAGAGAATGACTGGGAGGGTCCCCCCTCCTGCGGGCAGGCCCTCAGCCCAGGGCACAGGGCACAGCGGGCCTCACACTTCCTGACCTTGGCGCCGCTGGCTTGCAGATGCACTCGGATGCACATGGCAGTTTGCAAACAATTCCTGGGCTCCGTGACTCCTGGTCAGCTCAAACAGCCCACC
>NW_005871445.1:56570-62464 GCF_000147115.1 Myotis lucifugus | reverse complement strand
AGGCCGAGGGGGACACGGTCCTGTCACGGCCTGAGGGTCACTGAGTTCTGGCCACATGGACTGTGGGCAGAAGTGATGGCCCCATGTCCAGACCTGACCCATGAAAAATCTCTCACTTCATCCTCAACCCTCTCTCTCCCCGCACCTGCCAGCTGGACATCTCTGCCCAGGGCCGCTGGGAAGCCACCTGTGACAGCAGCAGGGCCTCCGTCAGCCAGCTGCCCGTGACTCCCGGCACAGCCCTTGCCACTGTTCCTCTCTGTTGCTCACTGAGCTTTACAAGCCTGAGAAATTAACACCTAATCTGTTCAACACTGAGGTTTTAAGGGTTATCGGTTTTTGAAGCAAATTTATCACGATGGTTTGTTTTTTTTTAATCAGGCTCATCTTGGGCAAGTCTTTGAAAAAGTATTGTACTTTTCCACCAGTTTAGCAAACTGAGACAGATACATCTGTAAAAAGTTCAAACATCACCGAAATGAGCGGCGGTCCCCCATGCTCCCTGTCAGCTTCTGCAATGAGAGATAACCGGGATTAGAGTTTGGATAGATTTTTCTAGATTTTTTTTTTTGCTCTGCAATAACAGCATATTTTTATACAAAAAGCAGCACACGGTACATATTGTTCTGCACGGTTTCCTCTCCTTTGCAGCGTACTTTGACAACTTTCCATGCGTGGACACAGGGGTCTCCCTCATGCCCTTGAACTTGGACCTGGCATTTTATAACACGTGTACACTAAATGGATTTCACAAGGCCCTGTGTTCGTTAGTTACTGCTGTTTCACAAATTACCTGAAGCCCAGCCGCTTAGAACAACAAGCATTTATCATCTCAGAGATTCTGAGGGTCCGGAATCCGGGAGTGGCCCAGCTGGGTGGTTCCGGCTGAGCAGCAAGAATGGCCATGAACCACAGTAATGCCAGTCTCAGTCCTGGACTTGCTTTAGGCAAGTGAAAGGTGGGGCAGGACCCCCACCCCCACCCCCAATACACAGATGAGAAAACTGTGGCTCAGAGAGGCAGAGAGACTCAGGCTGCACAGGTGGTCAGTGACAGACCAGGAGCCACCCCACGTCCCCTGACTCCTCCCAGGTTCCCACAGTGAAGTGCTGGGCACAGAACACAGGTCAGCTCAGCCAGTCTCCAAAGAACCTGATGAGGTCAACTCTCTTTTTCCTCCCATTTGAAGAGGAAAGTGAGGCTCCAAGACACAAGGTATGAAAATGCTGCAAAAGCCACAGGCAGGCCACGGCCATGTGCAGGCTGGGGGCTGCTGGGGGCGCTCCAGTGGGGCGAGAGGAGAGAGAAAGGAAAGAGGAGGCAGGGCCTCGCGTCAGAGATTAGCTCGTGATGCCCCATTATCAAAAATTCATATCTGTGAGGCAGAACCAGAAACAGGATGTGGGTTTCCCTTTAAGGAGCTGTGCCCCAAAAGGACAAGCCCCATCGGAGACATTGAAACTGTGGGAGAGGCAGTGCTGCTAAGTGTTAGAGCACAGGCTCTGGAGTCAGCCAGGCTCCTAGCTGTGTGGCTGCAGATATGTGGCTTGACCTCTCTGGGCCTCTGTTAGGAGAGCTGGTTAGATGGCTGCTCAGGCCCTGGCTGGGTGGCTCAGGGCCTCCCATACACCAAATGGCAACCGATCAATGTTTCTCTCTCCCTTCCTCTCTCTCTAAAATAAATAGGAACATATTTTAAAAAGAAAAAGAAAGGAAAAACGAAAAAAAACAAAAAAAAAAACATGGGCAGGAGCACAGTGCTTGAGCTACAATAGGAGTTCGATAAACAGCAGCTGTTCCAATTAGCTCATCTTTTCCTTTAAAATAAATATTTTACCAAAAGGATGCCACACTTCAGTGAATCTAGAACATCACCAATGGCAACCTGCACCATCAAACACACTGCCAAGTATAGCTGTCAGGTGCACCACAGGCTGTAATAGATGCGTCTTGATTTTAAAGGTGTTGAAATGGGAATAAATGGGCATCTTCGAGTTGGTAAAATGTGATGTGTGGACGGAGCGCAAAGTCCACCTGTGCTGACAGGAAGATAACACACCGGCGGTTTCCTGTCTGCCCCGCCCTGGTCTCCCCACGGCCCTGGCCCACAGGCAACTATTTTCAACTCTGAGTTGGTTTTTCCCCAGCACTCACACATCTCCTATTTCCAAGAAGCACACAGCGCTAGCTTTTGGTACATTTGTTCAGCAGTTACCTCCTACCTGCTCTACCTGTCTACACTATGGGCCGGTTGTGATGAAGGAGGATTTAGCGCCCCTGCCTCACCCCCCTTTCCTCTCCTCCATCTTCCGCCGTGAACGTAATATTGTAATTAGTACAGACCTAGTCACACTTCAGGTTTGTACACTTCTTTATGCAACTCCCTGAATATACTCAATACCTCAATTTAAAAATTCACTCTTCCGCGTTCACATTTTTCTTATGTAAATAGTATTCATGGCTGCGCATGCATTTCCTTTCTTAGTTATTGTTTTTCCTGAAGTTAATAATTAGTTTTGATCACAGCTTTATTGAGATATAATGGATGAAGAGTAAACTGCATGTATTTAACATGTGCCACTCGGTAAGTATGGACATACATGACCACCCATGAAACCGCCACTGCAACCCAGAGAGTGACAGATCCCTGACCCCCCAGGAGTTCCTCACGCCCCTTGGTAATCCTGTCCTTCCACCCTCCCGGACACCCTACCCCACTGGGCAACCACTGATCTACTTTCTGTCACTAGAGATTAGTTTGCATTCTCTGGGACTTCCTACAAATGGGATCACACAGCATAAACTTGTTTTTGTCAGGCTTCCTTCATGCAGCAACATTACATATTTAGAGATTCATCCACATTGTTCACATGTCAATAGTTCACTGCTTTTTATTGCCAAGGATTGTGGTATGGACACACCAGTTTGTCAACCACTCACCTGTTGATGGACATTTGAGCTGCTTTTGCCTATCTATAATAATAAAAGCCTAATATGCTAATCAGAACAGACAACCTTCCGGACGAAGCCGGGGCTGCAAGGGAAGCCCGGGTCCTGGGTGCCAGAGGGAAGCCAGTGCTGGCAGCCGGGGGAAGGAAGGCCTACTCTTGTACGAATTTCATTCATCGGGCCTCTAGTTATGAATAATGCTGCTATGAACATTCCTGAACAAGTCTTTAGGTAGACCTGTTCTCATTCCTTTTGGGTAAATGCCTAAGAGGAGATTTGCTGGGTGTGTAGGAAGTGTAAGCTTAACTCTGTAAGAACTACAAAAGGCCCTGACCAAAGAGTTCAGCTGGTTAGAGCACTGACCCGATGCAACCCAAGATTGTGGGTTTGTTCCCCAGTCAGGGCACATATAAGAATCAACCAATGATTGTATAAACCAGTGGAACAACAATTGATGTTTCTCTCTCTCTCTAGCTCTCTCTAAAAATCAATAAATAAAAATTAAAATAAAAAAAAAGAACTACAAAATTGTTCAATTTCACTTTCCTACCAGCAGGATATGGGCGTTCCAGTTGCTCCATGCCCTCACTCACACCTGAGATTAAAGTTTAGCCATTCCAGTGGGTTATCATGGTAGTTTATCTCCTTGTGGTTTTCATTTGTACTTCCCTTGTGACTACTGGTGTTGAGCATCTTTTTATGTGTCTATGGTCCATTCGTAGAGCTTCTTCTGTGAAGTAACTGTTTAAATATTTTGCCCATTTTTAAATGGAGCTATTTGTCTTATTATTGAGTGTAGACATCATCTGTGTGTTCCGGGGACAAGTCCTTCGTCAGAGAAACATATTGCAAACATTTCTCTGTGGCTTGGCTGTTCATTCTCTTAACCATGGCTTTTAAAGAGCAAACGTTTGAAATTGTGATAAGGTTCAATTTATCAAGTTTTTCTTTCATAGATTGTGCTTTGTGTGTCCTAAGAAAGCAGTGGCCTTTTAAAAATCGTTTTACTGCAGCTTCAGTAGGGAGCTGCTTTACTGCAGCTTCAGTAGGCAAATTCTCCCGCCCTGTTCTTCCCCGAGCTGGGTTTCCTCCGTGGGAAATGCATCCCCTTCCATCACAGGAAGTCACAGGGACATGGTAGCAAGAGCAAGCGGATGCTGTTAGCCCTGCTAGCTTTCACTCCTGGCTCCAACCACTCACAGGTTATAGTCTTCGGAAAGTCTTTCACCTTTTGGGGCCTCAGTTTCCCAATCCAGGGAGTAAGGGAAATGTCCTGCCCTCAGGGGGAAGTGGCGAGGTCAGGGAAAGAGGCTTTGGGCTCCCCGGGGAAGCCAGTGGCCTTGGGGGCAGCTGGTGGGGGCCTTTCAGCCACCTCGGCCCTTTACTCTCAGGGCTCAGGTCTGACCGGATCTCACACCATCACTGCTTGGGAGGAAGACGGAGGCCAGAAAGGGAAGGGGAACCAGAATCACCAGCAGGGCAGGGCCCCTGATTTATGTCCCTAAGCTCTCTCCACACCCAGCGCCGCCTCCGGGCTAGACGGGCTGGGAGAACTGGCCACGTCTTCTCCCTGGGGTGGCCAAAGAGCCTTCTCCGCGGCAGGGCAGAACACCCCGGGCCTCCCTCCGGCCTCACCCATCCCCACCCTCCGGCCTCACCCATCCCCACCCTCCGGCCACACCCATCCCCACCCTCCGGCCTCACCCATCCCCACCCTCCAGCCTCACCCATCCCCACCCTCCAGCCTCACCCGCTCTGGGTTGTGCCCAGGCTGCTCCTGACTGTGGTTGTCTCGCGCCACCTACAGGACACAGGGAGAACGACATGCCGCACAGCTTCTCTGAGCCCAGATTCCTGAAACTCAGGGCTGGAAAGGCCCGCCGTGGACAGAGCGCCCCTTGTGGCCGCCCGGAGCTCTGCGCCCCGCGCGGCTCTCTCCCTGGGGCGGCCCCACAACCCCAATAAGGCAAGAATTACAGTATTGAATCAAATCCAAGACGCCTCCACTTGAGCGATGCATCGTTTATGTTTGTGCCACGAAAAAAGAAAAAAGCACTACCCAGTAAAATATGACACAACACTTCTTTATCATTTAGAAACTTTATTTTATACTCATGGAAGGTGTTCTTTTAAACTTGGACACTTTTATCATCTATTCCTATGGCGCATACATAAAAAGGAAACTATGACCAAAATAATTTAGCGAAGATGTTCCTGAAACTTCTGCACACGCAGAGTCTGACTTGACTGCATCACGCCTTTATTAGGAGTCTCTGAGGTCTGTTCTTCCAGACAGTGTTGTCCTGTGTCGTCAAGAGCTATTGTTCGGAGTATGCGCTCTTGTCTCGGGGATGTCCTCCCAAGCTGCAAGTTGTTGTTTTTTTAATCCTCATCCGAGGATATTTTTCCATTGATTTTTAGAGAGAGTGGAAGAGAGAGGGAAAGACAGAAACATTGATGTGAGAGAGATGCATCGATTGGTTGTCTCCTGCACATGCCCTAACCAAGGCTCTGGCCGGGGAGGAGCCTGCAACCTTGACGGGAATAGAACCCAGGAACCTTTGGTCCACAGGCTGATGCTCTATCCACTGAGCCAAACCAGCCAGGGCCCAAGCTGCTGGTTTTGATGCACACCTGCAGGTATTCACAAATATGTCATGGTTGCTACCTGGTCCCTGCAGTTGTAAAATACATCCTGATTCCAGAAATGTTAAAATGTGGGGTGGAAACTGCTGTTCAACAAAGTTACTGGGGTGCCTACTCTATACCCGGCCCGTGCAGGGGGCAGGAGACACAGCCCCAAACAAGGGCTGCCTCATCCCTGCTGGCAGGGAGCTCACAGTGCCACCTGGAGACAGACATCAAACAAATAATCACACAGACAATTGTTTAATGAGCACTGTTGTGCTTGGAAAAGGGTCAACAAATGGTCCATCTGGGTTGTA
>NW_005871445.1:53047-56171 GCF_000147115.1 Myotis lucifugus | reverse complement strand
CCTCACTGGAGGGGCCAGAGGGACTGACTATCGATTCACCTTTTCACTGTCCATCTGAGGAGATCAGGGCCTAGGAAGGGGAACAGGCTGGCCCTCAGTCACACAGCCAGACAGGGGCTATTCTAGAACCCAGGTCTCCAGGCTACCAGCTCCCTTCTCTCACCCAGGCTCAGCGGTCCTGGCCTGACCTTGGCCAAGGCCCCACCTCCAGGGAAACTATTGGTGTGTGGAGGGCAAAGGGCTGTCCCTTCTTAGGTCCCAAGTGGCTGTGTCAGCCAAGTGTCCCAGGTTCCCAGTTTACACTGGTGTTGGCTGGTTAGAGCCTTCCGAGGCCAGGCCAGGCTCAGATGGAGCCAGATTTCAGATGCAGTCCGGTGAGAACTGCACTGCACTGCCCTCCGGCCACCCTGCTGGGGATGGATCAAATTCCAGTCCCTTGAGCCTTTCACCCAGGCTTGAGGACAAAAGGGCTCTGAGCATGAAAGGGCACAGCGCCAAGATCCCATGTGGTCCAGCCAGGGGCATCTGCCTCTCTCTCCCATGAGCACAACACCAGGACCAAAGATCCTGGGACAGACAATTTACTGCTCTGGTATATTTATTTATTTTTAACTGATGTTTAGAGAGAGAGGACAGACGAGGGGGAGAGAGAGAGAAACATTGATGTGAGAGAGAAACATCAATTGGTTGCCTCCTGCATGCACCCTTACCAGGGCATGTGCCCTGACTAGGAATCGAACCAGCAACCTTTCGGGGCATGGGATGACGGCCAACCAACTGAGCCACATTGGCCAGGACTCTCGTGTATTTATTTTTTAAGGAAAAATGCCTAGAACTGAATTTGCTGAGTCAAAGGAACCCACATTTAAAGATTTTGGTGCCCAGTCGGTGTGACTCAGTAGTTGAGTATTGACCTATGAAACAGGAGGTCACGGTTCGATTCCCAATCAGGGCACATGCCCGGGTTGTGGGCTCGATGCCCAGTAGGGGGTCATCCAAGAAGCAGCTGATCAATGATTGTCTCTCATCATTGATGTTTCTCTCTCTCTCTTTCTCCCTTCCTCTCTGAAATCAATAAAAATATATTAAAAACACAGATTTTGGTGAACTATCAGCAAGTCATCTTAGGATTTTGCATCCGTTTCTGCTCCTTTAGGAGGGTGCTCAGTGTGAGGCGTGTTCTCCCCGGGGTCACCAATCACGCGAAGGCCCTCTTTTTATTTTTGCCAGTCGGATGGGCCAGCACCTCTTGCTCCTGGTTTTTTTGTTTATTTGTTTCACTGTTTGTCATTGAAGAGAGGTTCTCAGATTCAATGTATATCAAAGTAATCGATGGTGTTTGTTATGGAAATGCATGCAGCCCTAACCGGTTTGGCTCAGTGGATAGAGCGTTGCCTTCGGACTGAAGGGTCCCAGGTTCAGTTCCCGTCAAGGGCATGTACCTTGGTTGCCGGCACATCCCCAGTGAAGGGTGTGCAGGAGGCAGCTGATTGATGTTTCTTTCTCATCGATGTTTCTAACTCTCTATCCCTCTCCCTTCCTCTCTGTAAGAAATCATTAAAATATATTTTAAAAAAAAGAAAGAAAGAAAATGCATGCAAAAGTACAGCTAGCAAAGGATTTGTCCCTAGATATATAAACATATTAATAAGAAGACAATTTAAATGGAATAGACACCTCCTCGAAGATCCACAGATGGCAAACCACCACACCTTTAGTCTTAGGGAAATGCAAATTAAAACCATAATGAGATACCACTCCACACCTGCCAGAACATTAAAATCAAAACCCAACCCAATCTCAGCCAGAATGTACAGCCACCGGGACTTTCACGCCCTGTTGGTGGGAAGGAGCATAACATGACACCACCACTTCGAAAAACTATTGGCAGTTTCTTAAAACGTGAAACATACACCAACCGTATCATCCAGCCGTTCCACCATTAGGTATTTAGCCACGGGAATGAAAGCATTTGTCCCCACGAAGACTTACACACAAGAGCTCCAACAGCCTGACTTGTGATAGCCAAATATTGGAAATTACTAAAGTAGCCATCCATATGTGATTGAATGGGGAAACTAATGATTGCAGATCCTACTCAGCAATAAAAGAGGGAACTGTTGATAAACACATCCAGAGGGATGTACCTCAAAATAATTAGGCTGAGAGGAAAAGCCAGGCAAAGGAAGAGTGCATGCGGCATGCTTTCATTTGGATGAGATTCTGGAAAATACAAACAGATCCACAGTGATAGAAGGTAGACCAGTGGTCGCTTCAGGAAGAGTGGGCGAAGAGCAAGAAAGAAGGGATGATTATAAAGGGACCAAGAGCGGTGCCCGCAGCAGTCCCCTAATCTGTCTCACGCTTCAACAGTGTTTGGACAGAACAGACCCGGCCACCTTCAGAACCATCTCAGCCACCCTCGGCCTCCGAGAGCTTAGCTCCTCATTGCCGAGCAACCATGAGCTCTCAAATTCAGAAGAATTATTCCACCCAGGTGGAGGCCCCGGCACCGCCTGCTCAACCTGCACCTATCTGCAGGCCTCCCACACCTACCTCTCTCTGGCTTCTATTTCCACCTCGATGATGTGGCTCTGAAGGGCGTGGGCCACCTCCTCTGAGAGCTGGCCAAGGAGAAGCGTGAAGGCGCCGGGCGTCTCTGGAAGATGTAAAACCAGCGCAGCGGCCTCGCCCTCTTCCAGACCTGCTGGACCAATGAGCGGGGCGAAACTCGGGGTGCCCTGGGAGCGCCGTGGTCCTGGAGAAGAACCTGAACCGGGCCCTTTGGATCTGTGTGCCCTGGGTTCTGCCCAAACAGATCCTTAGCTCTGTCACTTCCTGGAGAATCACTTTCTGGATGAGCAGGTGAAATTCATCGAGAACATGGGTGACACCTGACTCACCTCTGCAGGCTTCCGGCCTCCAGGCTGGATGGGCGAGTAGCTCTTCAAAAAGCTTATCCTCAAGCACGACCAGAAGACTGTGGAGCTCAGAGGCCTTTGAGGGGCCCCTCCACCACCTCCTGGTGTCTGGCTTCTGCCTGAGCCTCTCCCTGCGACTAGGCATCCTTTTAACCACGCCGGCGTCCCTCTCCCATGCCTCAGACCGAATGAAAACAATAAAG
>NW_005871445.1:23013-52947 GCF_000147115.1 Myotis lucifugus | reverse complement strand
GAAAAACAAATAAAGCTTTTTGCAGCAAAATAAAATAAATAGAAAAAATAGCACCAGGAAACTTGGTTGTGAAGGAGATATTCCCTGACATTCTCATTGTCATAAATTGTGGTGATGGCTTCACAGATATACTTACAAACACATCAAATTGTTAAACATATGGGGTTAATTGTATGCTGATTCAACCTCAATAAAAGTATAAAAAATACAGACAACTGGGCCCCACCAGACCCACCCAAGGACCACAGCTTCCACTTCTGAATCTTTTAAAATATATTTTGATTTTTTACAGAGAGGAAGGGAGAGGGATAGAGAGTCAGAAACATCGATGAGAGAGAAACATCAATCAGCTGCCTCCTGCACACTCCCTACTGGGTATGTGCCCGCAACCAAGGTACATGCCCTTCACTGGAATCGAACCTGGGACCCTTGAGTCCGCAGGCCGACGCTCTATCCACTGAGCCAAACCAGTTAGGGCTCCACTTCTGAATTTTAAAGAGATTCCTGGGCCTCATCCTTATCGCTGAAGCCAGAATTGGGATCCCTCCCTCAAACTGCATGGACTGAGTGTGGAGGAAGGGTGGTTCCTCCAACAAAAACGGGGTGCCACACAGCCAGGAGGAGCCCTGGGTGCTGAGCAGGCACTAAAGACAGTCAGCAGAGACCACGGAGGTCTCTGGCCCAAATCCCACCCAGATAGGACCCTGTTGGAGGCTGCCTGGAAACAGTGCTTCTACCAGCCTTAGCCTCCGTGGGGTCCCCTGTGGCGGGTGGCATGTGAGTATCATTGCCACCTTTGTCAAGACTGACTCAGCTTTGGACAAAGCCAAGAACCCAGCCCAGGTCCTGCCGGTGAGTCAGGCCTGGCCTGAGCGAAGGAGGGGCACCCATGCCAGGGACCAATCCAGCTGGGATGGCCAACCCCCAACATATGGATGGGGAGACCGAGGTGCAAGAGAAAGAGGGATCTGGCACCCAGGCCTCCTGCCTCCCAACCTCTGCCTCCTCCTGAGGGGTACAAACCGGCCCCCAGAAGGTTAAGTGCAGGGCCTGCAAACTGCCTTTCACGATTGATGCTAGCCCAAGGTGTGTTTTGTTTGGCTTGCACAAGATTTGCAAATATTTACTCGTCAATATGTTTAAACTGGGACATCTTACATAAAAGCCCAGATTTCTGGCCGCTTTTGTGAAAAGAGAATATCTGGCAGGCTGGGCCCACATTCCTGACTGTCAGCATTTCCTGAAGCCTAGCTCAGCCTCCATCCTGCCAACCTTGTGTAGATGCTGGGGCAGGAGGTGGTGGTGGTGGTGTGTGTGGGGAGGCGGGGCGGGGGGGTGGGGGGAGAATAACTGAGCCGAGGGACTCTTATCTGCATGGCTGAAGGCTGCAGGCATTTGAGTTTGTGGTTTGTGACGTCAGGATTAGCAGGGCTTTTTGGAGAATGTGCTGGGGGGGGATCCTCAGGTGGGCCCCTTCCTGCCTCCTCATTTCTTCATATGCATTACCTACCGTGGGGCCAGGCCCTGTGTGTGGCTCTGGGCTCCACGTCACCGTCACCTGGCACAGCCCCTCACATCACTCATCTACTTCATGTATCTTATCTGATCCTCTCTGCACCCTCAGAAGCAAGGACCGAGAGGAGGGGACACCCAATGCCTAGTGGGGAGACACACCTGCCCAAGGTCACAGCCCTGCGGCGAGGCAGAGCACCCAGGGTGGGGCCCCTGAGGCCCTGACACAGGTCCAGGGTCCAGGCGCAGCTCTGGAAGCCTGATTCATGCTCACGGTCACGGGAGGTTGACTCACAAAGAGGGGGCTGTGCTGCCGAGCACACCTGGGGGAGACTCCCAGCTGCGGTCTTTACAAATGACGTGCCGCCAAGTGAGTATCACCATCAGTCTCCTCATCTGTCAAATGGGGCAAATGGAAAACATCTTACAGGAATGCTGCCGGCGCTCGATTCAACCAACACCGCGATGCAAGGTATTAAATACCTGTTCCGGAACTGCGCTATGCACTTGGAAAGTAACTACAAAAAAGACAGAAGCTGCCCTAACCGGTTTGGCTCAGTGGATAGAGCATCGGCCTGTGGACTGAGAGGTTCCAAGTTCGATTCCGGTCAAGGGCATGTACCTTGGTTGCGGGCACATCCCTAGTAGGAGATGTGCAGGAGGCAGCTGATCAATGTTTCTCTCTCATCGATGTTTCTAACTCTCTATCTCTCTCCCTTCCCCTCTGTAAGAAATAAAATATATTAAAAATAAATAAATAAAAAGACAGAAGCTATTGCCATAGGACATTTGTTCTTCACTGGGGGAGATTCTACCCACCTCCAGGGGGCAATAGGCAACTGGAGGGGGAAGTGTTCCTGGCATCCAGTGTATAGAGGTCAGCCATACTCCGAACCATCCTACAACTGCCCCACGACAAGGAATGATCCAGCCCCAGAGGATTCTTGCACTGAGGCTGAGAAACCCTCCTATAGCAGGATCCAGGCATTTAAGTGTGATTACAGTAGGGTGTGATGAACACGTGAGAGAGGAAACACAGGGTGTGATCCCAGAGGGCTCCCAGGAGGAAGTGTTGCCCAAGCTGATGTGAAGGATTAATAAGAGTTAGGAAAGTGATGAGGAAGAAAGTTGTTCTCAGAACGGGAAACTGCAAAGGCAAAGGTTTGGAGGGTAGAAAAAGAGCCTGACATCGTTAAGAAAGTAAACTTTATTATTTTTTTCTTTTTTGGGAAATTTTCTCCAGTTTTATAGATATAATCGACAAGGAAGTAAACTTTCAGTGTGGCTGACCAGAGAACAAGGTGGGAAGAATGAAAGGCCTCTGTAGGTCACGTTCAAAAGCCTGTACTTCACCCTGAGACATAAGGGAAGTCACTGGGGGCGTGAGGACGCCCTCCAGTCCACCAATCAGGAGGCAAGGGAAATTTGGGACCTCCCCTAAATTTTGAAAAAGAACCCATTGAAGCTACTTCATTTTCAATAGCTTTGAGTCAAGAGATTGGATGCCAGTAACACCTCCCCCTCCAGGGAGGCAACAGGGAGTGGGGCCTGAAGACCTCCCTCAGAAGGGCCTGGGGGCAGGCAAGGCCAGTGAGGGGGCTGCTGTGGGTAACCCAGGCGAGAGAGGGGGTGAGATTGGACTAGAGGAAGAAGGAACTGAGTGGGGAGCGATTTGAGGGATATCAGGAGGAGGAGTCTTTTTTTTTTTAAATATATTTTTATTGATTTTTTACAGAGAGTAAGGAGAGGGATAGAGAGTTAGAAACATCAATGAGAGAGAAACATTGATCAGCTGCCTCCCGCACACTCCCTACTGGGTATGTGCCCGCAACCAAGGTACATGCCCTTGACCGGAATCGAACCTGGGACCCTTCAGTCCGCAGGCTGACACTCTATCCACTGAGCCAAACTGGTCAGGGCGAGGAGTCTTTTTTTTTAATGTATATTTTTTAATTGATTTAAGAGAGGAAGGGAGAGGAAGAGAATGATAGAAACATCAATGATGAGAGAGAATCATTGATCAGCTGCCTCCTGCACACCCCCTACTGGGGATCGAGCCCGAAACCCTGGCATGAGCCCTTGACTGGAATCGAACCCAGGACCCTTCAGTCCGCAGGCTGATGCTCTATCCACTGAGACAAACCGGCTAGGGCAGACGGAGGAGTCTTAACAACTAGTGGATGTGGGGGTGGGGGTGAGACAGTGGCTTCAGACTTGGGCAACTGGGGAATGAAGATGCCATTCACAGAGCTGGGCTAGAGGTCACTGAAGCCACGCAGCTCCCAGTGAGGGGATCAGTCAAAAACCAAGCAAGTCCACGCGGGATGAGAGGGAGACACTGTTGGAGCAGCCGTGTGAGTGCCCCACAGGGGAGGGCCTACCTGGGCTGGCGGGTGGTTGAGAGTCTTTGAGGAAGTGATGTCCAGGCTGAGCCCTGAGGGCTGCCCAGGGGTTGGCCAGGGGGGAGAAGCGGGCAGAGAAAGTGACCTGAGTTGGCGAGAACTGGCACATTCCAGCACAAGCGTATGCTGGACAGGCCATTTCCAGAACCCCATCCCTCTTTGTAAACGTCCTACCGAGTTTAGCTCATCAGCTCTAACCTAAGAGTGGGTGTGTCCCTGCCTGTTCCTCTTAGCAGCCCCCTGGCCACCTTCCACCAACTGTCTAGAATCTCTCCAGGCTCAGGCAGTCTTTTCAGAGAGATTTCCAAGCTCCGTGCTAAGTGTTCTGTAGGCACTGACTTCACGTCTCACATCGGCCTCATTGGAGAGGGATTCCTAGATGAGGAAGCCAAGCCTTGGGGAAATTATATGACCCCACGCCATGGCACACGGACGCCAAAGACCTGGCACTTGTGAGAAGTCCAGCTCCTGGCACAAACCTACGTGTGATCTTTCAGGGCCCGGCCATAGGCCATAGGCCGCTACAGAGGTTTTACCTGACAGGCCTCACAGCGGGGCACTGCCCTCTCCACACAGCCTTGGGGCCCAGCCAGGGCTCTGCAGTCTCAGAGGGGAGCTGCAGTCCAGGAGGAGGCCCGTGGCTGGCCAAGCTCTTATGCACAGCTGCATTCCTAGCCCAGGTGCCTCCATGCAAAGCCTTCCCCGGGTCCCTTTGCCAAGACCTACTTATTGGGAGCCGTGGGGAGACTTTGCTCTGACTCATTACTCAGTACTTTTCCACTCCTAGCCCTTCCCCCTCCTCACCCCCAACACGCACCCAAGTCCAGAAAACAGCAGGTGTGTTTTGTTGGGGGTTCCCTCAGCGGTGACTCCCCACCCGCAACACATCTGACCCTTGCCTGGCGCTGTGCCGTGGGACGTGGAACACTGGGGAGCTGGCATTTCTCCTCTTGCTTATGGCATCACAGTAAGTGATCACAGGCCTGTCTGTTACTCTCATTTTGGCTTAGTGTCTTTTTAAAAAAGTTATGTTTATATTGATTTCAGAGAGAGAGAGAGAAAGATCAATGAGGAGAGAAAATCATTGATCTGCTGCCTCCTGTCCGCCCCCTCCTGGGGATCGTGCCCACAACCTGGGCATGTGCCCTGACTGGGAATCAAACTATGACTTCCTGGTTCATGGGTGGATGCTCAACCACCCAGCTACACCGGCCAGGTTTGGCTTATTGTCTTAATGGACTGCTGTGACAGGTGGCAGGTCAGCTTCTGACAACTTGCTCAACCCACCTCTTTAAGAGCACTTGGCCCTAGCCAGTTTGGCTCAGTGGATAGAGCGTCAGACTGAGGACTGAAGGGTCCTGGGTTCGATTCCACTCAGGGGCACATGCCTGAGTTGTGGGCCCGATCCCCAGTAGAGGGTGGGCAGGGGGCAGCTGATCAATGATTCTCTCTCTTCGTTGATGTTTCTATCTCTTTCTCCCTCTCCCTTCCTCTCTGAAATCAATATATATATATATATATATATATATATATATATATATTTTTTTTTTTTAAAAGAGCACTTGTAGCAAGAGCCTCCCAGTGTCCAGCTCTTCCCTGTACTGGCCTGGGCTCCCATGCCCCAGGCTGCCTTGAATCCCAGCCTCTGTTCCCTGGGCCCCGCACCCTCTACTTCCTGGGTCAGAGCTTTTGTAATCTGACGCAAATCTGTCACTTGTGACAAAGCTCCCATTGTGATCTCCAGAAAAGACTCCTATTTCCTTGCTGGCGTATCAGACACTGGAATAGTGAGGAGAGCGGCCAGTAGTTACTGCACACCTGCTATGGACGTAGCAATCGCTCAATACATGGGACCTACTTCTATCCAGCCCTCGCAGTGCTTCTGTACCCTGGCATCATCCTCATTTTGGAATCGAGAAAACTGGGGCCCCGAAATGCTGAGAGAGTAATGGGTGGAGCCTATCTCAAGCCCACACCTGCCTGAGCCCACTAGCTCCCCACGAGGCAGCACTGCCTCTCAGGCCTGTTGTGCAAACTCTATTGAATAAGACGCCGCTGGGTCAAATACAGTTCACAAAGGACATCTTTTTGAAAGACGTCCATCAAAGTAGTTTAAAATGTAAAAGGTTTCAATGCTTGGAAGAGCAAGCTTCAGTGGCTTAGAGGATTTTCTTTTACGTTATTAAAAAGCCCAGTTCAACTGAGTAAATACATTTGGAGATCTAGCTGGTTTTACTGAGTGATTCATGAGGAGGGCGGCATCCCACCTAGCAACTAGAAGGGTGCTCCAAGGGGTTGTACACAAGAGGAGGTTTTTATAGAAACCAGGCGGAGGCAAGGGAGTGAGTAACAAAAGAAAAGAAAGGATTATTTCCAGACTAGAACATCTTTGGGGGAAGGGAATGGCAAGGGTTTTTATCAGGCAGACTGCCTCTTCTTTCTGGGTGGCTGCGGGGAATGGAGAGGGCCCAGGTGACAGATGATCTTACCCATGCTTGACCAGAACATTCTAGATTGCTTAAGATTACATTTCTGGGAGAGGTTGAAACTGCCGTTAGATCAGGTATTAAGTCTAGCTTTGTATCATGGGCTTTTAGCAAAAGTGACGCCATTTTGGGCCTGTAATTTTCTCTTTAACAATGTAAAACTCCACATTTCAGCAATATAAGTGACACTTCTTCACCAACACCATCAAGATCTGGTAGGTTTAACTCTGTTAAATTAGCCTTCCCTCTCTCTCTCTCTCTCTCCTCTTTTTTGTTTTTGTTAATCCTCACCCGAGGATAGTTTTTCCATTGATTTTTAGAGAGAGTGGAAGGGAGCGAGAGGGAGAGAAAAGGGTGATTGTAAACTGACTCAAACCATTTGTGACAAAACTTCCATTGTAATCTCCAGAAAAGACTCTCTAGAGCAGTGGTTCTCAACCTTCCTAATGCCGCGACCCTTTAATACAGTTCCTCATGTTGTGGTGACCCCCAACCATAAAATTATTTTCGTTGCTACTTCATAACTGTAATTTTGCTACTGTTATGAATCGTCATGTAAATATCTGATATGCAGGATGTATTTTCATTGTTACAAATTGAACATAATTAAAGCATAGTGATTAATCACAAAAACAACATGTAATTATATATGTTATTCCGATGGTCTTAGGCGACCCCTGTGAAAGGGTCGTTCAACCCCCAAAGGGGTCATGACCCACAGGTTGAGAACCGCTGCTCTAGAGAGAGAGAGAGAGAGAGAGAGAGAGAGAGAGAGAGAGAGGCAGAGGAAGAGAGAAACATAGAAGTGAGAGAGACATATCGATTGGTTGCCTCCCACATCTGCCCCTTCAGGGAACAAACCCACAACCCAGGTACATGCCCTTGACTGGCAATTGAACCCGGGACCCTACAGTGGTCGGGCCAACACTCTACCACTGAGCCACACCAGCCAGGGCACCCTTTTCTCTCTCTCTCTCTTTTTTAATGTATTTTTATTGATTTCAGAGAGGAAGGGAGAGGGATAGAGATGGAAACATCAACGATGAGAGAGAATCATGGATTGACTGCCTCCTGCATGCCCCACACTGGGGATCGAGCCTGCACTCTCTGACCAGGAATCGAACCCTGACCTTCTGGTTCATAGGTTGAGACTCAACCACTGAGCCACGCTGGCCAGGCTCCCCTTTTCTCTCTTAATATGCATAAGTCCAAAGCCTGCAGCGAGTAGGAGAGGTCAGTGTTCCCTCTCAAGTGCCAAGAATAATAAGCATAAACCATCTCCTCAGCCTCCTCCTTTGACTTAGAAACTCCTCAGTGTCAGGCTCAAATGACTTCTAGCTGATTTCCCTCTACAGGCTGCAAGGTTAGAATAGTTAAGAGGTGAGAGCGGTAGTTAAGAGCATGGACCACCCCAGGGAATAAGGTAGCTGTGTGACCTTAGGCGAATTGTTTAACCTCTCTGATCCACAGTGTTCTCATCTGCAAACTGAGACCAATACTAGTATCTAATTCATGGGGCTGTTGCAAGGGGTCAATGAGGTCATGCTTAGAAGACCTGGAGAGTAGGGCTGGATAACTGTCAGTTTTTATTACTAAGTACTGGACAGATGACTATGGCCAGGGAGGCTGGGATCCCTCCAGAATAAAGGCCAATCTTAAATGAGAATCTCTGCTTGGAGAAACTCCTGAGAAGCAGCTCTCCCTGGGGCACGATTCCCATTTCACCTGAGTTTAACTCTTCCATTCTCTGAGCCAAATTTCTTAACCTCCAGGAAATCACCCAGAGAGCTTATGTACCATGTATGTTCTTAGAGCTCTCTCTCCAGGAGTCTCTTCCGGGTTTGGGACGAGGCCAAGGCTTGGGTATGTTAGACAAACACCTTGAGCAATTCTCATTCAGTGTCTAAACTGCCCCACACCAGGAGTAGACAGACTTTCTGTAAAGGGCCAGAGAGTAAATACTTGGGCGTTGTGGGTCAAGAGCCTCTGTCACAACTGTTCGACTCTGCTACTGCAGCACAAAAACAGCCAAAGACATAAAATAAGTGAAGGGGGTGTGACTATGTTCCAATAAAACTTTATTTACAAAGACAGGTAGGGGCCAGATTTGACCTGTGGGCCATAGTATGCCAGCCCCTGCTTTCTGCCAGCACATATCTCTCCTATGTATAACCAATAAAGACACAGACATGGGTATTTAAAAAAAAGTGATATTTCTTTAATTTAAAATTATGACCTGGAACGAACCAGTCAGTTTAAGTGATCCAGGCTTTCCTCTTTATACCCAATTGGAACAGACACAATATTGGCTCAGGTTGCTAACCCCAGAGAAAAACCAAACCAAAATAAAAAATCCTCAGGCAGTCCCCGCAGCTACCCTGCTGGGGCCCTCAGGCTCCTGGGAGGGAGGGTGCCCAGGTTGCCAGGGGCTACTGCTTTCCAGCCACACTGAGAAGAGCTTTTCTTCCACCACCCAACCCCCTCACAGGCCCGATTCCTCTCCATTGCTCTGTAGCTGGCCCTGCATGTCCTCCACGGAGAGACTGGTGGCACAGGAGTCACCTCCCAACTGCCTGTGGGGGCACCTTCCTGTGACTGCAACAGTGGAGCCGAGCAATTCTGAGTGCACATGCCCAGAAGGGCAGCACCTTCGTTGTTTATCTGGAGCCTTGAGTTGTAACCATCAGTCATGTGTGGTCAAGGCACCAGCAGCAAGATGGCACACTTGGGAAATGATCTGGAAAAAAATGCAAGGTCTCAGTAATCGATTCAGTAGATTTCATTCTGAAAATGAAACAGACACATGCCATCTGGGTAAACTCCTTACAAACGGGAGAAAGCAGAACAGGGAACACCACCTCCTTCAGGACTCCGAGGTCTGTCTGCTCTTCCGAAGCACAGACATCAAAGGTCCCACATCTTGGGTCAGCAATGCTCCCACCTCACACATTCAGGGCCAATCAGGCCTGCGGATTCACCCAGCCTGCCACTGGGGTTCTCAAAAGAACTCAAGGCTCTGAATAGTGTGTGAAGGGAGTGCAGGGTGTGACGCTGAGCAGGTTTTCTTGAAGGGTTTTGGAAATGCACAGTCAGTAGAGAGGAAAGAAGGAAGGGCGTGGCCAGAGTGGCCCTCAGAGGTCCTGGAGGTCTTCCCAGGAGGGGTTCATGGACAGAATAAACAGAACTGGCTGGAAGCAAACCTTCTGGAAGGAGCCAACAGGTCACCACAGACCCACTGCAGTGGGGCAACAATGTCCACACTGGGTTGCTTTCTCTAAACTTTACAGCACCCAAAGCCTGATGCTTGAGCTGAGTCAAGAGCTCTTGGGACAAAACACTAAAGGGCTGTCCTGGGAGGCCGTGGAAGACCAGATGGCGGCCAAGCCATCCCCACCACATACAGCATTCCTGAGCCCCGTGGACCGTATCCTAGGTGTGTCGCAGAGGCAGCCCAGGGCACTACCAAAGGCCCCTGCTGTGCACAGAGTGGGTGGGGAAGAGCACGGCATTAGAGTCCCCTGAGAACGGAGGCGCAGTGAGGAGGAAAGGGTGGGGTTTCTCTGTCACTCTGCCTCCCGAGGGAGGAAGAAGATATCACTGTGCTACTGCCAGCACCACTGCCAATATCTTACTGAAAAGATGGTACCTGAGAGTGGGGCACTTGAGCACAGAACCACGGCTGTGTGATCATTCCCCAGGGACAGCCTTCCTTGCAAGGATCCCAGGTCGAGTCTGGGTCATGTCAAGAGCCCAGGCTCATGGCAACACATGTCCGCCCCCCCCCCCGCCCCCCAGTGCCTGACCCCCAGCTAACCAGTCTCAACAAGGTTCTTAACAAGGCAGCTCCAGTGGTGGGGGTAAGAGTTTGGGTCTCAGGACCCCAACAAGTTCCTCTTCCCAGTCTCCTTTCTTTCTCAGAAATAGTGGACCTCCTGTGTGTCTATTAAAGAGGGAGCTGTCCGTGTGGCCGGCCCTAGCCAAAGGCCAGTTACAGAACGCACTTACAAGACCACCTGGTGTCATCCAATCACAGCAGAAGGCTGGCTCGACCCCTCCCCTCACGGGATGATGCTGTCTGGCTGTCCATTCTGGGCCATCTGTCCAGGGTCAGAGGCGGGGGCAGGGTTGGATGTGTTGCTCTGCAGGTAGCGGCGGAAATCTTTGATCATGGGCCGGAGGATTTGGATGAGGACGCTCAGGGCCGCCTGCGTGCCCTCCATGGCCTGAGCCTGGCGCTCCTGGGCGCAGGCCTGCACCTCCTGTGAGCGGCGGATCATCTGCAGCAGGTCGTTCTGCTGCTCCAGGTGCTGGGCGATCTCCTTCACGTGCAGGTTGGTGACCCGCTGCTCCTGGATCAGCTTGGCTGAGTTGAGGGCAATGCGGCTCTTGAGTGCCTGTGGCTTGACTGAGGGGTCAGCATGCTGGGCGATCATCTCCACAGGGGCCTCCGCTGGCAGGGGCGGGGGGGCCTCAGCGGTGCAGTACTCGACCACCCCCTCCTCCAGCGTGTGGTAGGTGGTCTCTGTGGGGACTGTGGACAGAGCAAAGGCAGTGTCAGGTCACTTTCTAGAAAGAGGGAAGCTGGTTATGTGGGATGGGCCATATTAAGCCCTATTCTGGGGAATTCAGGCCTCCTCTGGATGTATAGCTATATATATATATACCTAACTAAATCTAGAACATACCAGGTTTAGAATCTTAATCTATTTGGTAACCAAAGGGTCAGTCCCAGATCTGGCAAAAGCGAAGATGCTAATAATGATGCTAGCAAAAAATTTAGAGTACCTGCTATGTGCCAGGCACTGTACTAAGCCCTTTGCACTCATTAGCTCAACAAATTCTCATGACATCAAGAGGTAAGTCCTGTCATGTTCATTTTCAGAGATGAGAATGAACAGACTCAGAAACATGGAGTGACTTGCCTAAAGTCACACAGCTTGTTCAGCAGGTGCAGGAAACAAACCCGGGTCTCCCCAACACCAGAGTCCATAGTGCTCAATTCCACCCCACTCGGCTGCTTCTGCTAATAAAGGCATGGTCACGTGTTCCCCGTGGCACCGGAACACAGCAGGCATCTGGAGCGGGAACCTCTACATGAGCTGTTTGTAGCTGCAGTAGTCCTACCTCCTTCAGTGCCTTCTTGACTGCTAGTCTCTTATGGCCAAGCGGAAAAGGAGACGGGAGGGGGCTGGCAAAGTGTCCAATAAATGCTTCCCTGTCTTCTGATCACGGTCAATGGAATACCTAAGAGTTCTTCCTGTTCCAGAATAGCAATTGATTTAGGCCAGTGTCGGATCCTCTTTCCTACCTCAATATCCTTGAGAAATATGACACTGCAGGGGATGGCACTCACATATACCCAATTCCCAAAGCCCCACTGAGAATCACTGATCTGATCAGTGCAGTTTATAACCTAGCACAAAGAGGCAGTTCACGGATCCCAGTGCAAACCCTTATCTGAACTACAAAGTTCAACCCACGCCACTTCCATTGTTCTTCAGTTGAGAGCCTTTGGAAGGATTCTAGGTGGGCTGTTTGGGCCTCCCTGCGTAGAGGAAGGGTGAATCTTCTCCACCCTTCAATGCCAACATTAACTGTGTGTCCCCGCCAATCAAGAAGCCCCCCCTTCTCCTCTGAGTTCTTATGTTCTCCCAACTGACACTGCAGCTACTCAGTTATGTCTTATCTGCGCTACTAGATTATAATTGGCCTCTGTCTTACACACCTTGGTAATCCCAGTGCCAAGCACAGGGTTTGGCACAGAATAAATGCTAATGTTTGATGAGTGAATGAATGAGTAGATCAACACCAGGAACCATGAGGTTCCTCCACTGTGCCTGACGAACCTTTGCCACACCGAAAACCCAGACTGTCTCTCTGTCCAGAATCCATGTTTGGCTTGGGCATGGCCATTCCCATCTATCTACTCATTGAACAAACACATTCTGACTGCTTCATATGTGCCAGGCCCTGTGGCGAATCCTGTGAGGATATAAACATGGTCTTTGTCTTCAAGGACCGCACAGTTCAGTCATGGACACGAAGGGTGGCAAAACGCACTTGAGAGCAACCCAGCTCATCAGAAGCCCAGACTGTGTGCTGAGGAAGTCCCAGAGAGAAACAAGATCATTTCTGTCTGCGGAGCTCTTGGAAGGTCTCATGGTCTTCCAAGACTCCTATCTGACCTTTGACCCTGTACAGTCAACCTTCCCCAGGCTGCCCTTCCCATGTATGCACGCTGGACTGGGCAGGAGAGGTCACTCACTCTGTGTCAGGGTGACCGTGGCTGCGGCTGCAGTAGCCGTGGGTCCAAGGGCCACAGGGTGGATCTCTGTGGCACTGGGCAGGCTGATGATGGTGGCCTCACCCAGCAGATTGCAGATGCGCTGTTGCATGGGGGTGAGCAGGACGGGGGCTACCGCTGGGCCACCGCCACTACTGCTACCACCTGGCCCTGGCCCGCCAGCTCCATCTTCCTCATTGGGCCCTGGGGCCTCGCCACCCTCCACAGCCGCCCGGACTTGGGCAACCTTGCGACGGACCTCGGTCTTGAGATCAGACCACTTCTTCTTGACCTCGGGCAGCTCCCTGCGGCAGGTGGCCACAGCGTTCACCCTCCTCAGGATGCCGTGCCAGGCCGCGCTCTTGGCAGCCAGCGGGACCCCGGCGTTGAAGTGGTTCACCAGCAGGTGCTTCTTCAGTTCCAGCTCCTCCACGATGATCTCCACCTCTCGCTCAGAGAAGTTCATCTTCCTCTTCTTGGCTGGGACGGCCATGGCCTCTCCCTACCCTTCTTTTTAAAGAAATTATAATCCCTTCAACCGCCCAATTTCCCTTCTCTTCTTCCTCAGCCTCGCCCCTCGCACACCCCCCTACATGGGATAGGCCGAGTTGGCCAAGGCCAAGTACCAGGCCTTTGGTAACCCCCCCGTTACGCAAAGTGCGTAGGGCCCGGCGCCGACCGGCCCAGCCGCTGCCAGCCAGCGGCGTAATGGCTTCCTGAATCTGCCTCTTCCGCTCGGGTGTGCGGAGATCCGCCCACTTCCCCTCTTCCCGCCTCCCAGCGCTGCTCCGGGGGAACCCGCAGTCCCGGTTGGTCGCGGCTCAATATCCGGACACTCACTGGTTCTTTGGACCTGTCGCTCGGCTACAGAGCACGCCCACTTACCGGGATCGACTTGATCATTGGTCTAAAGGTATGCCTGTCGCTACAGAGTGCTCCGATCACTGAGTCTTTATTAACTTCCATTGGAAATTCGTTGTCGTTCAATCAGCAGTATCACGAATATTATCCTATTAAATTTAGCTAGTTTATTGGTTTAGGGAGCTAGATTATCAAAACCCGGCCTCCTGCGGATCCCTAGTGCTTTCAGCTTGAGCTGTTGGCCAATTAATTTATAATTCCACCCACGGGCGCAAACTGGTTTGAGATGCAGCTCACAATTACTCCTCACACAAATCCTATTTCCCACCGAAGACACGACCTCTCCTCCCATCCTTACGATTCTGAAGTCCAAACAGAGTTACTCAATGGAAACTGGACGCGGGACCTCCCGCCTGCCAATCACATGACTTCTGCCTATAGCGGCGCGATTTCCTCTGTTTGGCCCGATTCAGCCAATCCCTGCCTCCCTCAGTTTGAATCGGCCCCAGGCTGAGCCGGAATCGCCCCGCCCACTCTATTGATCCAGGCCGGCAAGGACGATGTGGGCAGTCCTTGGAGAGGTCCCGCCCCTCCGGGTGGCAGTGCCGGCCTGTGACTAGTCGGCGGCGAGCTAGGGGCGTGGCCAGAGAGGCGGGGCTCCCGGAAGCGGCCCCTCCCGCCCGTTTGCCGGCATCTCGGAACCCGCGCTCGCAGTCTGAGGATACCCGCGTGTCTTCTGCGTTCTCCTCGCCGCCCGGCGCCCCAGCCTCGCGCCCGATGGTGAGCAGTGTCTTGTGCCGCTGCGTGGCTTCCCCGCCGCCGGACGCCGCCGCCGCCGCCTCGTCCGCCTCGTCGCCGGCGTCTGTGGACCCGTGCGGCGGTGCCGTCTGCGGGGGCCCAGACCACAGGCTGCGCCTGTGGAGCCTCTTCCAGACGCTCGACGTCAACCGCGACGGCGGCCTGTGTGTCAACGACCTGGCCGTGGGGCTGCGACGCCTGGGATTGCACCGCACCGAGGGCGAACTCCGGGTAGGCGGCGCGCGCCGTGCGCGCGGGCGGGGAGGGGGCCCCTGCGTGTTCCTGACTCCAGGGAGGTCCAGGGAGGGGACTGGGGGGCAGGTCTGAACGCCCTGGCTTATGGGGCAGCCCCTTGGAGCGTAGCAGGTCAGCTGGATGGCCCCTTGGGCTTGGTGGGACCCCCGAGTGACTGATGGGTCCCCTCTTTATGTGCTGGTGGGAGTGGAGCTCCTTCACCGCTGTGGGCGCTTAAGCTAGAGGGAAGGGCTCTGCGTGGGCACAGGTGGGCACCCGCTGGGAGCTTCTGATGGGCGAAAAGCCCCTTCCTGCTCCGGCTTTCCCCAAAGTAGAGGCCAGGACTCAGAAGTCTGCCTTTCCTCACCTCCTGACCTCAAGGCTAAGCTTGATGCATCCCCCTACCCACCCCTACCCACCGCTGACAAGTTCATCCATCCTCCTCCAGCGCCCCCCTCCCTCCCCTCTGGTTTCCATGCCAGCCATTGGCCCGGATCTGGTTCCTCTCAGAAGCATGTGGGAGTTGGGGGGAGGAAAAAAGGGAACTGGGGTTTTAGGCAGATCTGTGATGGTGCGGGTGGTGAGGACTAGCAGCTCTCTTGGTGTAGGCTCATTCCTATCGACGTGCTTATCCAGGAGGTGGGATGACGATCCCTTGCAGCGTTGCAGGTGATAAAATAATCGAGGGGGCAAGACTTCCTAAAAGTGAGGGTGTTGCATGTCTAGGAGGGAATATCTTACTCCTGTTGAGGAGTGGGCTCTTGGCCAGGGGAAGGGGGTACGAGAACAGCCCATCTCCAGGCCTGCGGGAAAGAGCAGTGCTGTCTTCTATTTAGAAGAACCTCAAGCAGAAGCTGTTTCTTCCCCTTCTCTCAAGATATGTTTTTCCCTCTGACTCTGTGGCTGTAGCTTCCCTTTCCGAATGTTTCATTTACGGGTGGCTTAGCCTGATTTACAACCCGGGGGAGGACCACTGTGTACCTAGTAACCTGTTTTTCTTCTATGTTAGTTTATTTGGTCCATTTGTACAGAATCTCACAGCCAAGTATGACGAAATCTGGTAGACTACCAGAGAATTACACCAATTTTTTGATAGGCCAGGTATGTACGTAAAGTGTCTTTAACTCACGTCCAAGATATCTTGGATTAACATCTAAGGTATTTAACCTACTTAGGATCTGCCTGGGAAGAAGACCAAGGGTAACACTATGTAAGAATAGAATCAATGAGTTAAATCCAAGTGGTTTATAGAGACAAGTTAAAAAAAATTTAAGTAGCCCTAGCCAGTTTGGCTCAGTGGATAGAGCGTCAGCCCGTGGACTGAAGGGTCCCGGGTTCAATTCCAGTCAAGGGCACAGACCGGGTTTGCAGGCTCCACCCCAGCTCTGGTTGGGGGACCGTGCAGGAGGCAACCAACCGATGTGTCTCTCTCACATCGATGTTTCTCTCTCTGTGTCTCTCCTTCTCTCTTTCACTCTCTAAAAATCAATGGAAAAATATCCTCGGGTGAGGATTAACAAAAATAAAATTTAAGTGAGTTTTACACAAAATAGTAAGTAGTGTGAGCTTGATGTTTTCCCGTACATATCTGATGAATAAGTCCCTTGGAAAGATAGTATGGCTAAATTCAGAGGGTCTGTTAGGCCTTATGGGCCCAGCTTTACCTTTCTGCTTCTTTGCACCCACTTGGCATATGCTGCAGGCACATCGAGGGCATCTGGCGGTGGGAGGGTATTCAGTGTTGACGCTATGCTCAGTGCTAAACTAGAGTCACAATGTTCTTGTGATTCACGGCACATCTGACATTGATCCTAATCCATTTTTCTGGCAGTAAATTTCTAAGGGCAAGTAAGGAGAAAGGGATCGTTTTTCTTTCCAGCGTTGAAAGAAACCTTTCTGATTAACCAAAGGTTGCTTGGCCCCTTGGTCACATTGGTTCTAAGATTTTTGATTCTGTGACTGATCTGAGTTCTATTATTTTTTTTTTGAAAAAAATATTTTTGATTTTTATTGTTGGTTTGAGAGAGAGAGAGAGAAAGGAAGGGAGAGAAAGAAACTTGAGGTTGTTGTTTCACTTATCCATGCATTCACTGGTTGACTCTTGTATGTGTACTGATAGGGGATCGAACCTGCAACCTTAGCGTATTAGGTAATGCTCTAACAAACTGAGCTACCCAGCCAGGACTCTTTTTTTTGTTTGTTTTAATATATTTTTATTGGTTTCAGAGAGGAAGGGTGAAAGAGAGAGAGAAACATCAATGATGAGAGAGAATCATTGATCTGCTGCCTCCTGCACACCCCTGACTGGGAATTGAGCCCACAACCTGGGCATGTGCCCTTGACCAGAATCAAACCCAGGACCCTTCAGTCCACAGGCCAACACTCTATCCACTGAGCCGAACCAGCTAGGGCCAGGACCCTTTTTTATTCTTGTGGTGTGGGGATTTAGTATGGACTCTATTTCTATAACTCTTTTGGCCTTTGAATAAGCTAAATTATTATACACGGTTGAGACTAGGAATTATGCATTGTATCTGTTTATTACCCATAAAGGAGTACATGCCAGTCTTCTGGCGAGTGGTTTAAGTATTAAGAGAGAGAAAATCTGCTTTGTTGTAAATAACCAGGCAACAGGAAGACACCCTGCCGCATGAACCCCCATACCACTTCCTGTTGAAATAATATCAGTGTTAGTTACCAACAGAAAAAGTAGTGCTGTCGTTTTGCAGAACTCGAAAAGCCAAGAGAGAAGGTGGGGGCCCCTGGGTAGGAAATGGGTCGTCTGCTACAGGAATAGGCGTTGAAAATACATCAAACTTTGGCAGCCACTTCATGTGGCCCTTCGGACCAGTCTGAAGTGCTAGGGTTTGTTTGCTCGGGAATCAGCTTTGCTTATCAGCGGGTGATGGGTGAACCCAGCCATGTGACTATCAAAGCCTCTTGCTAGCTTTACAACAGGTTGGGTCAAGTTTTCTTTAGAAATGAACCAGCAATTTTGGCATCTGCCTTTTTTTTTTTTTTTTTGTCCAGAAGAAATTGGGACAGTCGGGGGAAAATTACTTAAAATGGAAGCGGGCAGCCACCCAGGGAAATTTCCTTTGTAAAGGACATGTGAGCAAGAAGCCCATCCTGAGACAAGGAAGGGAATCGTTGATTTATTTAATTTTATTTTATTTTGGGGGGAAGGGTTTATTAAAGAAAGAAGAAAGATGACGGCAGGCAGCGGTAGTGACTTGAGGAAATGAGGCTTCAGCTGGAGCTAATTATAGCATGGCCTATTTAAGGCATTTTCATGTGACCAAACAAAATCTTTGTCTTAAAACAGATTTAAAACATAGGTTCCAATTAGAGGAAGAAGGCAAGCTGGGTTAGATGTAAAAACAGTGTCCCTGTAGCTGAGGCTGTGGGGCTGGAGTTTAATGCAGGTGAGGGTTTTAGAAGGCGGAGTGGTTTGCTGACTGAGAGACGTGCGTATGCACCAGCTAGTGGGAGCCTCACAATACCTTTGTGAAATAGGCAAGACAGGGATTTCACCCCATTTTACGGAGGGAGGAACAGAGGTCGAAAAAGATGATAAAACAACCTCAAAACTCATTTGACCACTAAGGAATTAGACCAGAGCAAGAACTGGAAACAACTTCTGATTTGAGCTCCACTCTTTAACTAGACCAGTTGTTTCTGAGGGACATGAAGAGAGCCCCTGCCTGGGCTTTTGGGAGAACTTGAGAAAGATGAGGAGGGATCAATTTAGAACCACATCTGTTTTTCCCCAAAGTAGGCTTCAAGATTACCCAGAGATTATCCTGTCCAAGAATGAGAATCCACCCTGCCCTCATTCTCTCCTTGACCCGGGCAGTGTGCAAGAGGCAACCTCTATTGACTTGGAACAATGAGTGGAAGATCGTTAAGGTCGGGTTGGTAGTATTGCTTAACCAGACAGTACTGCTAAACTGTGTACCTATTAAATGTGTGGTCATTTGGCCCAGCTGGGGTGGCTCAGTGGTTCAGTGTCGGCCAATGGATCAGGAGGTCACGATTCGACCCCCAGCTGGGTTGTAGGCTCGATCTCCAGTAGAGGTGTGCAGGAGGCAGCCAGTCCACGATTCTCTCTCATCACTGATGTTTGATGTTTCTAACTCTCCCTTCCCTTCCTCTCTCTGAAATCAATAAAAACATATTTAAAAATATTTAAATGTGTGGTCATTGAGGGGGAAGCTAGACTTAGATAAGACAGTCTACAGAAAAAGAAGCCTTTTTCATAGAAAAGGGATAGACATAATTTGGTATAATACAATGGCCCATTAGAAAAAGCAAAATGCTATTTGCAGCTTGGATTAAATTCTTTTACTAACCTGATTGTTATATTGTTGCAAAATTGGTTCCTGGCTCAAAGTAATTATCATCAAGATATGATTTTTTTTAAAGCCCTGGCCAGTGGCTCAGTGGTTAGTGTCAGCCCTCGGACTGAAGGGTCGCATGTTCAATTCCCGGCAAGGGCACCTACCTTGGTTGCTGGCTGGATCCATCCAATCAATGTGTCCCTCTCCCATCGATGTTTTTTTTCTCTCTCTCTGTCTCTCCCCCTCCCTTCCACTCTCTCTGAAAGTCAATGGGAAAAAATATCTTTGGATGAGGATTAACAAACAAACAAACAAAAAAGTGTGTGTGTGTATTTAAAGGAAGCTTTAAAAAAATTAGTTGATATTTGGAAAGGTGGGATCAAGTTCCCTGATCTAAAACCAGGTGAAAAATAAGGATACAGCCTGAGTAGGCCTGACCTGGAGCTTCAGTTGGATGAATCCCTTTGATGTTGAAAGAGTCATTAATTGCTGAAGTCTCACCGAAACCACAGGGGAATGAAAGAAAGAAATATTTTGCTGGTATTCATTTCTAGTCCAGCTGAGTACAGCCGCAGGTTGAATTCAGTGAACAAAGCTGTACTTAAGAAAGGACTAGTCAGTCTTGGTAAGTCAGGCCAGACTTTCATTTTAACCATTTCTTATACTGATGTGAATTTGCCAGAACCAGAGAATTTGGTCTTGATGGGTCATTGGCCACCATAGGCCAGCCTCCTACCCAGTGTGGGGAGCATTCCTTCTGGGGCATCCTCACAGGTGGCCGGCCAGCCCATTTCACGGTGGACCTGCTTGGGGTTATTGTGAGTACAGCACTTTATGTCGGACTGAAGTCTGTCTGCTTGTATCTGTTTCCCATGTGCCTCAAGCTTACCGTCAGGAGCAATACACAAAAGTGACCCAAGGGCCCTTTAAGTATCGGAAAACTATCTTATCTTACAGTCTCCGCTGCTATAAAAACTGGGTTTTATCATGCACTTCTCACACAATAAGCTGTCCACACCTTTCATAGTCCCTCCTCGGAGGCACTGCCATGGGAGTCAATTAAGAGGACAGCCCTTCCTTGGAAATATTACACCAAGTGAAAGAAGCCAGTCACAAAAGGCCATATGTTATATGATCCGTTTCTGTGAAATTCCAGGATAGGGAAAGCTGGAAACTGAACCTAGATTAGTGGTTGCCTAGGCCTGGGAAGGGAGGAGAATGGAGAGAAAGGAAGGTGAGGGTTTGGGGGTTCTTTCTGAGGTGATGAACGTGTTCTACAGTTGATTGTGGCGATGGTTGCACACATCCTGGGAGGGAAACTGCTTCTGGCCCTCTAATGCTCCAGGCCATCTTGTGGGGCCGCAGCCTGACCTCTCCCCGCGTCTGTGCCAGCTGGAGTCACAGTGGGCACCGACCTGTGTCTGCAGCCATTGTCTCTGTCCTCCCCGCATCCCACCTTCCTACTTATTCCAATAACCCCGCCTTCAGATATCCCAGTGCGTGGGTCTTTCAGGGGGGCTTCTGTATTGAGCAGGCGATCCTTGTGGAGTTCTGGTTGTCTGACTTGTAAATTTAAGGGGAGAAATGAGGTCTTCTCACCCCACCCTGATGTGGCTATCACTTCCAAAACTGTTTTTGTTGTTTTTAAATCTTTATTGTTGAAAGTATTACATATGTCCGTCCTCCCCCCCCCCCATCATTGACCCCTTCTAGCCCATCCCTGCCCTTCGCCCCAGGCCAGAATGTGTTTGTTTTTTTTAAAACAGTACAGTATGGACTTAATGGTGTAAACCTAGGTTCAAATATTGTTTTTGCAACTTGCTAGCCATGTGACCTTAAGCAAGTTACTCAACCTCTCCAAGTCTGTTTTCCGTAACAGATACATGATATGAATACCTATTTCATCAGGTTGTGGTGGGGATTAAATGAGATAAAGTATATAAAGGGCCTGGCACTTAGGTGTTTAACACAAAGTGACATTTTCCTCCATTGAGTCTTTGAAAAGAACATGCCCACAATTGGTCTTAACCACCTGCATTTTTCCTGAATTACTTAGGTGGAAAGTGCAATAGAAAGAAGTAGAAAGTCTGGGATGTCTGTAGGAAAGGTGTGTAGCACCCAGGCAGAGTGCAGTCTATTGTCAGCTGACAGGGCCTTCAGCAGTTTAGGGAGGAGGAATGTAGGTTGCAGAGAGCCTGGGCCCTATAGACATTAGGAAAATTAAAACAAAAAAAGAGGCTTCCACTGGCTGGTGTTGCTCAATGGTTGACCCATGAACCAGGAGGTCACTGTTTGATTTCTGGTCAGGGCACATGCCCAGGTTGCAGGCTCGATTCCCAGTGTAGGGGGCATATAGGAGGCAACAGATCAATGATTCTCTCTCATCATTGATGTTTCTATCTCTCCCTCTTCCTTCCTCTATGAAATCAATAAAATATATATATATATATATATATATATATATATATATTTTTTTTTTTTTTTTTTTTTTTTTAAAGAGGTTTATGGAACCACAGGCTTCAGTTCAGATTATGGCCAAGTCCAAGAGCCACACCATGCACAACCAGTTACAAAAATGGCACAGAAATGGCTTCAAGAAACCCTGATCACAAAGATACAAATTTCTTAAGTTCCTGAGAAACATGTGCTTTGCCCAGAGGCCCAACAAGAAGGGCCTAAGAAGATGCGGGCCCGCAATGCCAAGGCCATGAGTGCATGTGCCCGGCTATTAAGGCCTTGTAAAGCCAAGGAGGCCAAGCCCAACATTCCAAAGGGCACAGCCACAGCTCAACTGACTTGCCTACATCACTCAGCCCAAGCTTGGGAAACGTGATCGTGCCGCACAGCCAAGGGTCTCAGGCTCTGCCGGCCAAAGGCCAAGGCCAAGCCTCAAATCAACCCCAGGCTACAGCGGCAGCTCCGGCTCAGGCCTCCAAAGGTGCCCAGGCCCCCACGAAGGCTCCACAGTAGAGGTCTCTGCTGATGTGAGGATGGGAGGCCTGATATGGCCCCTGGACCACTGTCTGCATGGGGCTGGTGTCTTCCTGTGCTATTTGTACAAATAAACCTGAGGCAGGAACTGTAAAAAAAATAAAATAGCAGGAGGCAGCTGACGGATGTTTCTCTCTCAGCGATGTTTCTAACTCTCTATCCTTCTCCCTTCCTCTCTGTAAAAAAATCAATAAAATAAATAAATAAATAAATAAATAAAATAAAAAGGAAACCCTGGTGTTAGGAGGTTTCTTAAAGTTGTTGAAGTGGTTGAGTCACTCTACACATAACAATGTCTTCACCCGTATGTTTCCCTGGATGGAAATGGGCCATATTCTTAATGCAGAGTTCACTTTGATGTGAAAATGGAAGCTTCAAGCAGAGCTTGGTTAAAACCCTTGGAGATTATCTCACTAACTGCATCATTTTGCGGAAGTGGGGCTGTGGCTTAGCCTTCCAGTTGGTTGAAGGCAAAGCTAGTAGCAGAACCCAGGATTTGATATTATCAGCGGGACTTTTGCTGCTGCATCACTGATGACAGAGATTTTACATCAGGTTTATATTTCGTGACCTTCAGAGATATGCACGAGCTACTACTTTCATCCGTCAGGCTACTCCTATTATGAGACTTAACAAAATTCATCACTGAGAACAAAGATTCACAAGCGTATGTGGATGAAACCAAAACACTGGTCGGATCTAGGAAGTCAGGGAGAGTTAAGGCAGAGGCATAGAAATTGCTCTTCCCCTCTCTCGTCAATCCATGTCTGTGGTCTTTAAGATAACTTGCTATGTAAAATTATTTATTTATCTAAGATACACCTACACTGAATTTATCTGAAAAATAAAAAAGTCAATATTAAGAAAAAAATTGTAAATGGAAGATTATAAGAGAGGGTTTCGCGTGCCAGCAAAAATTACTGGCGTGCCATGTTTGGCACATGTGCCAGGGGTTGCCCACCACTGCTATAGATACTTCACTAGCCCCTAAAATTTGGCAAGGTTGATATTCACAGTTTATGACATTGCCATATCTGTGCCTAACACCAGCTCAGCTTTTTAAAAAATATATATATATTTTTATTGATTTCAGAGAGGAAGGGAGAGGGAGAGAGAGAAACATCAATGATGAGAGAGAATCACTGATCGGCTGCCTCCTGCATGCCCCACACTGGGGATTGAGCCCGCAACCCAGGCCCCAACCAGGAATCGAATCATGACCTCATGGTTCATAGGTCCACGCTCAACCACTGAGCCACGCCGACCGGGCCAGGTAGCATTTTAAGACCCTCTGATGGTGCTCAGGAAGCAGCCACTGAAATGATAGGTGCACTCTCGCTAAGTATGGTATATGAAAGACTCCACGCATGCCTAAAAGAAAGGCTTTGTTGTCTTAAAGATGCACCTTTCTTTGAAATAAATAAATTATAAAGGTAGAACATAAGGAGCTTCTTATCTGCTTTCAACTCTTGGCATGGCTTTCCTGGAGCTTGAATTCCCCAAGGTCAAAGGGGAAACTGGAGATGGTAGCAGCTCCTGTTCCTGCCGCTGCTTTATGAAGCTTTCCACATTCCATCAGCCCCTGGCCTCATGCCTTCTTTCCCCAGCCCACCCTCCTCCACTGGAGTCTGATGTGTGACTAAAACACACAAAAACCAGCCACTTACAGTGTCGAGAAAGCTCTCAAAAACCTCAGAAATGCGGGGGGTGGAGGGGAGCAGTGGGTAGGGAAAAGGTAGTTTAGATCACCAAGAACAAATAAGCACAAACTGAAATCCTTGTCTGTAGGTCTGACACAAGTGAATAGTCCTGTTGGTTAAATCCAGCCAGCTGTGCTCACCTTCATCATTTATAGACAGCACATTTTTTCCCTTTTTTATTCATATCTTGGGTATATTCTTTTTGCTAGAGTCTCTTCTTTAGCCTATATCAAAGGTAAAGATAGTATCTGGTAAATAGTTTTATAGCTAAAAAATGCCTTACCTTGCCCTGGCCGGTTTGGCTCAGTGGATGGAGCGTCGGCCTGTGGACTGAGGGGTCCCAGGTTCGATTCCAGTCGAGGGCATGTACCTTGGTTGCGGGCACATCCCCAGTGGGAGGTGTGCAGGAGGCAGCTGATCGATGTTTCTCTCTCATCGATGTTTCTAACTCTCTATTCTCCCTTCCTCTCTGTAAAAAATCAGTGAAATATATATATTTTTTAAAAAGCCTTACCTGAATTGTTTCTAAGAGCCAGCTTGGTGTAAACTAGTTATTCTTTTGTGTGTGTGTATGAAATGTAGTGGGGTTTTTTTTGTGTGTGTGTGTTTTTTTTTTTAAATAAATTCTTTATTGTTGAAAGTATTACATATGTCTCCTTTTCCCGCTAAAGCAGGTATTCTTACACAGACTTCTCTGGCCTGCCCTTCTCACCCTGAGGGCAGCTGTTGGTGGGTTTCACACCCCTGTCCTGGCCCTTCTCTCTCTGTCCTCCCTGAGTCCCGAGCAAGCAGCTGCTGAGAGCTAGGTTTGCATTCATTCAAACAATGTCAGTTTTAGCCTGTGATTCTGAAATCACTTTTAAGAAACTGAAAACATTTGGTGTTACTTTTAGTAATGCATCTGCTGATTCGCCTTTTCCTGTGGAAGAAGGGAAGGCATGAATACGGATAAAGTGGCTGCAGCAAGCAGGCTAAACAAGGGCCAGTGTTTTGGCTCCCATTGATCAATTTTGATCAGTTGAAAAGATTCTGATCATTCTAGGTGATTGGGTTTTTACATGCCCGCCTCTACACCTATTCATCCCCTGCCCCTTATTCTTGGAACATGTTTATCGAAGGAGAATCAAGCTCTTACGTGGTCTCTTCTTGCTTCTGCAGAACTTTAGTTTACATGCTACACCTCAGAATCCTACATTTAACCCAACTAAATTTGGCCTAATTTTGTACACTTCTAACTTTCTATTAGACAGAAGAAAAAAAGTCTTTGTTAGTAGGCATTGACCTTGAACTTGGGACTCGATGGAGACTGGCTTGTCACCACGAGTAAACAGAAGCCATCAAGAATCTTTTTTCTCTGTAATACACTACTCTTCCTCTTCCTCATCTACAGGAGTTTTTTTCCAGGGAGCTTTTGCCAAAGCTAGAATTTCTGGTTTTATTTCCTAAAATGGAAATAGATGAAGAGGATTTCACCTTTTTTATCACGGTAGTCGTCATCTTCAATGCCTTGGTTTCATTTGTGCCAAATTAGATGCGAGTGCCCTGCTCCTCTTCATTGTCTAATTGTGGACTGAGCCACAGGCAGAAGGGTGTTCAATGGTCCTACGGTACATCCAGAAACCCAGCTGCCAGAGGGCTGTGCAGGACCGCACGTAGCATCTAAGCATCTACATTCTCCTGTTGATTCCTGGCAGAGGAGAGGGATGGTTACCTGCTGCAGTTGTGCCTCTGAAATAATAAATCGCTACCACATAACAATCTATAAAAGAGATCCTTCAAACTCTTGCTCCTATACTGTCCTAAAAGAATTTAGAAAGCAGGTACCCCCTTGAACATATTCAAGTTGACATAAGTTTAATGGCTGCAGAGATATAATTACTGGCATATTATATATCTGCTTTAAATGTTTTTAATTGTCAGTTTTGGATCTGGTTTTGCTCAAAACCTTAGTTTTGCAGATTTGACTCATTCAATTTATGGAAAGTGCCCTCCACATAACCTAATTGGCCCAGCCAGTCTTCACTTTCAAATCAAATCAGTCTGGTTTTCTGTCAAATCAAACCTGGCTTCATTTCTCAGTTTAAAAAAAAAGTGTGGTCCCTTTGACAGCAGGTCTTCTGGAGAGAGTGATTCTAAGATAGACAGGTAGTAAGTCCTTCAACTGGTGGACGTGCGCCGTGGAGCGTTGCCCTGGAGTGCGTCCTGGGAGAGCTCTCTGCCTGGTTTAATAAGATTCCGGGTGATGCTCTGGGGCACTTATCCCCTGGGCAGTTTATCAGGTTAATGTGGAGTGGGTTCCCGCTGGGGGTCCATCCCAGTACAACCTGGTGTTTTCTCTGAAAAGTATGGGAGATCCTGTGACTCGCTTTTATTCAGCACGTCTCTTTTTTTCTAGATTCTTAGAAGAGTGGGCTACTTCTGCAGGTGACTAGCCTCATATTAACCAGTTTCTGTTGATGTTTATAAGCTCACTTGCAGGAGGGTTATACTTGCCCACTCTGTCGTTGGACATGGGTGATCCCTCAACCCCAAGAAAGCTGAGCCTGGTAGGGTTGTAGTGTAGTAATTGCACGTAATCCAAAAGAAACTAACAGTCTGCTCAATGCTGCTGGTTTAGGTGATGCTGCGGTAACAAAAGAGACATATACTGTACTCATCCTTGAGGAAATCAAAGATTCAAGAAAAGGGGCTTTAGAATAAAAATATTAGCAAAGTGTGCAATTGCACACGTTTTCCTTGACCTCCGGCTTAAATGGTGAACAAGGGAGGTTTTAGGATAAATAAAACACCGTCTCTTCTTCCCCTAGTTTATTATTTTCTTCCTTCTGCTTGTACCCGTCCTCTACCCTGTAGCCTGGAAACCCCAGCCAGCAAGCTGGGGCAATCGTGGGCTCAGCTCATTTGTATAGATCTCCCAGGAGTCACTGTCCTTTGTCACCTGAAGTCCAGTGTCTTGAAAACTATCGTTTTATATATTTCGTCTGGACGTTTAATTGTTATTGGCAGGAAGGTGAATTGGTCCCGGTAGCTCCATCTTGAGTTTATAACTCAGTTCTGTGGTATGTAGGAGTCCGTTAAATTAAAAGCCAGTAACCAACCAAATATGAGATTTCTCTTATGTCTCCTCCATTTCACCAGATTTTCAGTGCATAAAAACAAGATTCATTTTCATGAAAGGATTACTTGTTTAGTTAGGGTTTTTGGCTCTGGATGGGTTCTTAGTATTTTTTTAAAAAAACAAAATTCAACCAAGTACATTTGGAGATCTAGTTGGAGATCTAATTGGCTTTATTAAATGTCCTATCTAGCAACTAGAAGGGCACTCTGGGGGGTTGTACAAGATGGAAGGCTTTTATAGGAAGAAGGGTGAGGCAAGGGGTGGGGGGTGTCAGGCAAGGATTTGATCTACCGATTGTCTCTTGCCTCTTCTTCCTATGGGGGGATGGAGAGGACCCACGTGACAGAGTACTTTACTAGTGCTTGATCAGAAGATTCCAGACTGGATGACTACGGAAGATCATGTTTGTGGGAGAGGCTTAAACTGCAATTAGATCAGGTATTAAGTCTAGGTTTAGTATCATGGGCTTCTAGCACGAGGGACACCATTTAGGGCCTGTGGGTTTTCTCTTTAACAGTATTATAACTACTTCCCTCTAGCCGACTGTGCTTTCTGATCCCTCTGGGTTTCTTTTGTTAAAGGAGCCAGTGACGTAAGTACACTGAGAAGACGTAAGTACACTGAGACACTCATAAACTGAAGGAAAAAAACACCTGAAAAGATGACAAAATTAAGGGCAGACCACAAATAAAGGCTAATGGGGACAGTGCCCAATTTAAAAACAAAGGAAGCAAAACTAGTTGCATGAGCTCACAATCATTTTCTAGATAATGGTAATAAAATAGCTAGTAGTTATGAAAGAATGTCCAAACCTATGGGAAAGTTTCATAAGAGTTTATTTGAGTCAAATTCTGGGGGACATGTCTGGAAGCAAGGTCTCAATAGATCGAGGAAATGCTCAGGAGAATTGCAGTTTTGCAGCTTATTTTATACACCAGTCAAAGGCAAAGACCTAGAGAGGGTGACATGAAAAACACTGAAAACACTGGGGTAGATTAAGGAGGCAGGAGAAAGCCAAGCAAGGAAACCTCTAGGATTGGACAAGAAGCAAAATGGAGACACACATACTTCTTTCACATTAGGTGGATACAGGATAGTTAATAATTAATGTTTACAGCACATAGAGATAGTATGCGGGCAACACGATAATAATGGGGTGGGGGGTTCTGTGGTTTGTGCTCTGGTGCCAGTGGTTGTGCCTCCAAGGGGACTGGAAAAGAAATCACTCTGACATTTCCAAGGGATGTTTTCCTGGACGTAAGAACAACGGACAGAGCTCGCTTAAGCTTAAGCCTAATCCTTGCTAAGGAAGTTCTAGTCCTTGGATGTGACGGCCTGCCATGCATGCCCAGTTAGGAATGTTTGTGTTCAGACCATCTGTGTGGGTTACTTTTTTTACCTTCTATTTCTTTACTAGAGGCCCGGTGCATGAAATTCGTGTACTGGAGGGGGGGGTACATCCGCGTGCCTTGCACCCTCTTGCAGTTCGAGGAACCCTGGGTGTATGTGCGACTGCCTAACTTATGCCCACAGGGAGCGGGGCCTAAGCCGTCAGTCGGACATCCTTAGCGCTGCCGCGAAGGCGGGAGAGGCTCCCGCCACTGCTGCTGCGCTTGCCAGCTGTGAGCCTGGCTTCTGGCTGAGCAGTGCTCCCCCTATAAGAGCACATTGACCACCAGGGGGCAGCTCCTGTATTGAGCATCTGCCCCCTGGTGGTCAGTGCACATCACAGCAACCAGTCATTCCACTGTTCAGTCAATTTGCATATTAGCCTTTTATTATATAGGATTAAATTTATTGGGGAATGTGGTTACTTTTGATCACTGAGGTTGTCAGGTTTATTACATAGCCCCATTTTTGTTCACAATGCTCTAAGAGCTTTACATATTATCTAATTTAGTCTTTATCAACTCTATGAACTAACAATATGGTTCCATTACTATTCTTATTTTGCACATAAGCATAAAGCGCAAAGAGCTAAAAGTAACTTGACCAAGATCATACAAGTCATGGCCAGGACTTGAACCTGGGGTCTGACTCCAGAGACTATACATTTAAACAACATACAAAACTGCTTCTAGATAAAGTCATTCTTAACTTGGCCATCTTGATGTCCCTTCTTGTGTTTTCTTTTTAAATAATTGTTGTATGTATGTATATGTATGTATGCTTGGTCATATATGCTCATGATTTGTTTTCACATGATATAAGGATGTTCAGTGAAAGTAATCTCCCATCTGCCTTTCTCCCCTCAAACCCCCAAGTTCCCTCCCTGCCCCAAACCATCTCTTTACATTAGGTGGCTACAGGATAGTTAATAATTAATGTTTACAAGCACATAGAGATAGTATGCGGGCAACACGATAATAATGGGGGGCGGGTTCTGTGGTTTGTGCTCTGGTGCCAGTGGTTGTGCCTCCAAGGGGACTGGAAAAGAAATCACTCTGACATTTCCAAGGGATGTTTTCCTGGATGTAAGAACAACGGACAGAGCTCGCTTAAGTGAGCTCTTCAATTTTAGTGTCTTTCCAGAGATACTCGTCACATGTACAAGCTTAGAAATAAATGGCAGCATACTGTCCCCTTTCTTCTGCACCTTGCTTTTCTCGTTTAGCAAGATATTTTCACATCATTCCATATGAGTGTTAACTTAAAAATAAAAGCCAAAGTGAGAACAAGTACCGTATTTTTCCGTGTATAGGACACCCGCATGTATAAGATGCCCCCCCCCCCCACTTTTCCAACCCAAAATTAAGAAATCAATATATTTTTTTTTAGAAATCAATATTTTTTTTCACTCTTTTTTTTATTCTTTTTAAAAAAATATTATAATAAGTATTACAAAGGGTATTACATATGTGTCCTTCCCCACCCCCACCCCCCCCCCCCGCCCTTGACAATCCCCCTGCCCTCCCTTACCCCCCCAGTGTCTTATGTCCATTAGTTATGCTTATATGCATGCATACAAGTCCTTCGGTTGATCTCTTACTCCCCTCCCTTCTGCCCCCCAACCCTCTCTGGCCTTCCCACTGCAGTTTGACTACCAGCCGACGCCCCTCTGCCTCTGTATCATCGTTTGTTCAAAAGTCTTACAACCTGGGGAGTACTCGAACGAGTGAGACCATTAGGTCTGGCCCCCAAAGTCTCTGGCTGATCTCACGCAGGATAGGCCGTCCATTGTTCAAACGCTGTACAAATGCAACGGCTTC
>NW_005871445.1:12917-22913 GCF_000147115.1 Myotis lucifugus | reverse complement strand
ATGCCCTAACCCCCCGCCCCCCCACAGTGGTCCTTGCATCCATGGGTTACGCTTATATGCATGCATACAAGTCCTTCTGTGAATCTCTTTTTTTTTTATGTTTTATTAATTTTAATATGTATGGGTTTCAGGTTTACAGTTTAGTGGCTAGAAAATCATATACTTTATAAAGTGTACCCCCTCAATATTTCCCAGTACCCTAACTGGCACCATAGTTATCACAACATTATTGACTATAATTTTTTTTTATTTTTTTTTATTTTTCGCTTAAAGTATTACAAAGGGTATTACATAAGTGTCCTTTTTTTCCCCCCCGCCCTTGACAAACCCCTACCCTCCCTTACCCCCCAGTGTCTTATGTCAATTAGTTATGCTTATATGCATGCATACAAGTCCTTCGGTTGATCTCTTACTCCCCTCCCTCCTGCCCCCCAACTCTCTCTGGCCTTCCCACTGCAGTTTGGCAATCAGTTTGAGGCAGCTCTGCCTCTGTATCTATTATTGTTCAAAAGTTTGTAATGGTCTTTATTATCCATGAATGAGTGAGATCATGTGGTATTTTTCCTTCATTGACTGGCTTGTTTCACTTAGCATAATGCTCTCCAGTTCCATCCATGATGTTGCAAATGGTAAGAGTTCCTTCTTTTTTACAGCAGCATAGTATTCCATCGTGTAGATGTACCACAGTTTTCTAATCCATTCATCTACTGATGGGCACTTAGGCTGTTTCCAGATCTTAGCTATGGTGAGTTGTGCTGCTATGAACATATGGGTGCACATATCCTTTCTGATTGGTGTTTCTGGTTTCTTGGGATATATTCCTAGAAGTGGAATCACAGGGTCAAATGGGAGTTCCATAGAAATCAATATTTTAAACATTTTTGCTGGTTTTCCCCTGAAGGCCTTCTTCTTTTTTGGCATCTTCAGGAGTTGTTCTTCCTGTTTTCTCCACTGTCTGATCCTACACTCAGTGGGAGGAGGTCCAAATTGTCTCTCTGCAGCTCTATTTCCATGCTCTCTTGCATAGCTGATTACATTCAGTTTGAATTTTGCAGAGTAAGACCATCGCTTACCGGTATTTATCTTCTTATTTTTTGACATCTTTATGGGCTCAGAACGCTCTGGTCCCTGTTGCATCTGTGCACGCTCCACCTCCACCTCCACCTCCAATTTCGGCATCAGCTGACGTCAGTAACAATAAGGGTCGAGGTTGGAGGAAGCCTGTTTGACAAGGTATGGGCAGCTACGCACCTGCACAGCTCCCTCCTCGGCTGAGGCTGACTTCCATGTGTAAGACGCCCCTGGATTTTCAGAAAAAAAAATAGTGTCTTATACACGGGAAAATATGGTATTTATTTAAGATCCAAAAGCACAGCTATTCAGGAAGCACTGATTCAGGCAGAAACCCAAATAGTGACCTGATTCAGAGGTAAAAGCCAAGGGCATTTATGAGAAAGGGAAGGAGCATAATGACATGAATAGAAGGAAGGATTTCTATGGGTACCAATAAGCCAAGGAAAGAACTTGTATATCTACAGATAAGCTTGCAAGCTAAGTCTAAAGATGTCTTTAATTTTCAGTCTGGTAGTCAGAACAAATAGTTGTTTGGAATATAATGTTGCTTCAGACTCGGTCTAAAGGTTAATTTGCCCAATTTACAAAGGTTTGAGGAGTAAGGTCTGCAAGGCAGTTCCTCTGGGAGGATAGCTCCACCTCCATTTTGAAGTGGCTCCATTTATATTCTTTCTTTCGAAGGAGGTAAAGAGCTGCCTCATTCTTTTGAACAGCTGCATAGGGTTCCACTGTGAGAATGTGCCGTGATTTATCCGCCCATTCCCTTTTACAGCACTTTAAGTTGTTTCCAAACTTGTACTATTATAAACAAGGCTGCAAAAAATATCCTTATGTTTGATCACATATGCGTATCACACATATGTCATATACATGTGTATGTAACTTCTCACATGTGCAACCGTATCTACAGGATACATTGCTTAAAGTGGAATTGCTATGACAAAGGGTTTGTGCTTTTGAAATGTTGGTAGCTGTGACTAAATTGCTCTTCAAAGAAGTTGTCCTGATGCGCACGCTCACAGCAGCATGAGGGTGTTCAGTTCCCCATACTCGTCCCAACATTTATTAAACTTTTTTTCATGTTTTTTTAAATAATGATTATGAACACTGTATCAAAGGGTCACTTTTGTGAGGGATGGCAGTAGTTGGTCCCTGTATTTACCTGCTAATAAATTAAGAATCAAATGAGCAAAGACTAATTCCCTTGTATTCTTAATAATTTACTCAGTTCAGGCTGCAGACTTAATCTGTGCCTGGTTCTGGGTGCTAGGGGTGGAAAGATCTGTCACTTGGTCCCTGTCCCCAAGCAGCTCACCATGTGCAGGGAGGCTTGGGAGAAGCAGCAGCTGTGATAGGATGTGTGTAGTGTTACGCATGGTTGGAGAGAATGGGATCACGGAACAAGGAAGAGTGCTGCTAGCTCTCTTATCAGAGACTCTTGATCATGTCAAACTTGATGGTGAATGTCGTCCCAGAAGCAAACCAGGTGGAGAGGAGGAAGTTGGGCTCCCGGGGATGAGCCAGCGCTGGGTGCCTTCAGGGAGCCTGCAGGTTGCCATTGGCACCTCCCTGCAGAAGTGCTGAGCTGCAGGCAGGGAATCGGCCGCCTGTGATTGGAGGGATGTTGCGGGTTAGGATAATGAACTTGGTAGTGTCGGCAGAGGTGATTGGCCGCGCCCTGCTGCAGTGAGAATGCAGACTGGATGCTCAGGTCCTCGCTTGTGGGATCAGTAGTTGAGCGAGGACAGATGAATAATTGGGAGCTCGAAGTTGCTTCTGCCTCCGGGAGAGGTCTGTTGGGCTATTGCTTTCTCCTCTTTTTAAAAAGCCAAACGTTTGAGAACCATCCCCCTGCAGAAGTGAGCTTTTACTGAAGAAGCTCGCGCTGCTCTCTGCGCGTTGCCAGCACCCGCGGGCTCTCTGAGAGTGAGCTGTTTCTCAGGCCGGGCACGACAGCAGTGCTCGCAGATTTGAAAGCGCAGGAAACAGCCACTGCATGCAGAGCGGCCAGCCTTCCAGCTCCCCAGGCTAGTCTTCCCGGCAGCGGTGTAGCCAGCGACCCTTGGTATTGTGGTCACATTCCTCCTGAGAAGTGACCGGTCACCGCCAGCGACGTTGGGAGAAAGCCGTGATGTTGCAGATGCTGTGGCATTTTCTGTCTAGCTTTTTCCCGAGGGCTGGGTGCCAAGGCTCCACAGAGGGGAACGGTAACGAAGTCAGAGGCACCCCAGCTCCTGCTCGGGGAGACCCGACGTCAAGCTTTTTGGGGAAACAAGACGGCAGGGCTGAGGCCACGGAAAAGAGACCCACCATTTTGCTGGTGGTCGGACCTGCAGAGCAGTTTCCTAAGGTAATGGCAACCTCGAGGCGACCTCCGAGCTTAGGGACTGGTCTAGGAGCATTTTCCTGAGAAAAGCTGGAGTGGGGGGGAAGCGAGGACTTGTAAGTCCATCAGTTTGGTATTGGGGGCCGGGGAGAAGTGTCAGACAATGAAGAAACCCAAGTCTTCAGCCGGAATCTTTGCGGCCACTGCAAAAGCTTTATGACCCTGTTATGACCACTTCAGTGTGGCCATTAGGGGCAGGGAGGTTGACTGCAATAGAAGATTTGCCTTCGATTTGTCAGTTTGGCTCCAGAAAGTCATTTGAAAGTAAAGGGCAAGTGACTAGAGTGTGTCTTGTATCTTAGCGTATCTGAACAATTTAGGGACGAACAGGCGAAGTCAGCTACAGAGTGCACCTTCGAAGTTGAACCAACAGCCTGGAGCTGGGCAGGGCCAGCCTGCCCTGCGTCCCGAAGGTCAGACCCCTGGCCTTGGCGGGCAGAGGGCCTTTGGGTCTCGGAGGAGGGAGTGGTCAGAAGAGAGGCTGGAGTGTCCAGGTGCGGAGGCCTGTGCCTCTCTGGGTTCTGCGGGTCTGTTGAGTGCCAGGGCCTTCCCTCCAACTGGTGCCCTGAGTGTGGGTTATCTGATCTACACAAGAGCCAGGGTAAGTGGTGGTATCCCCATTTCCTAGATGAGGAAACTGAGGTGCAGAAAGGTTAAGTAATTTGCCCAGGGTTAAACAATTAAGGGGGGGTGGAGGCGAGACTTCACCCACATCAGCCTGGAACTTCACCCTGTATTGTCTCCCTTTCCCTTAAAAAAGCAGTTCCCAGTGGGACCAGGGGAGTTCTCAGGGTTAGAACGGAAAGTGCCGTCTGGCTGAGGTGTTTCCTGCTGCAGTAGCAGTGACCTTGTCGCTTCCTGAGCTTTGGTTATTTGGGATCTTTTCTCCTTTCTCAGAATAAAAATCAGCGAGAGGAGCGTGTGCCCTGTGTCTGGCACATTGTAGAGTCCTGAAACATGTTCGTTGAATTGCTATGTTTAATAAATGTTCGTTTTTCCTTTGCTAAGTGGCAGGGACCTTTGATGCAGCAACTTTCGCAATCTTTTAAGATTAAGCATTGAGGAGAACCTTTACTGTAATGAGCTGGTCCTGGCCGGCGGGACTCCGAGTCTGTAGTATGCTTGCTGTGTGCTCCGAAGGCGTACGTCCTGCCTTTGGATTGTTTTAGATGAGCTCAGAACTGGCAGCGGTACTCTTTTTTTTTTTTGTGAGGAACATTTATCTACAGGCCAGCTTGCCTTGAGGCCAAGGAAATAAGGGGTTGGCTGGCTCCCTTTTAAAGTCACCTACTTTAGACTTTAATAATTAACTGCTCCATTTTCTAGACTTCTGGCACCTCCTGCCAGCCCTCTCCCAGGGTGGCCTGGCATCGGGACTCTCTGTTCTGAACAGCTTAGTTTGTGGCCTGCAGAGTCAGGATTGAGGGGCACTGAACCTGAGACCCACCCTTTCACTGGCTCAGAAGGGAGACAGATCAGCTGGCTGGAGGGTGGGGGAAGCCCCAAGAAGGAGATGGATCAGCCGGTTTGGTTTGAAGCCAGAAAGCAAGCACATCTGGGTGGTGTGGACTCTTTGAAAAGCAGATAAACTGAGTATTGGAATAGTGGGAGCGTTTCTGCATCGCGTGCTTTTCCCTGTGCAGCTGCTCCTGAAGGTAGGCTTTGGGGTTTGTGAGCAGCGGCCGGTGGGGCCTGGCCTCACCGTTTCTCTCAGAAAGAGGCTCCCCAAACATTATGGAAACCGTAGAAGTTTAGGTTGGTTCTCAGGCTTCTCAGTTTCCCAGCAGCACGACTTTGTTTGGCTCTCACTTCCTCTGTCTAAATATGTCTGCCCATGAGTCAGGTCCCTTTGAGCTTTTATTCTAGGAACTGTTCCAGTTTCCCCTTTATCCTCAGCTGACAGTCCTCTGCTGTTGGAGCAGAAAGCCATTAGTTTGGAGAGGGAGGTGACCTCAGCGGCATCCAAGCTTTCAGATCCTGAGGGGCTGCCTTCTCAGAAGCCCAGAGAATTCTGCTTATTGTGTATCTGATTGCCAGTGTAGGCAGGTTTCAGCTACACTGGGCTGTCATGGCAACCTGATCATCAAATGACACTGTGGCCACAGCAGCAAATGAGGTTTCAGAGCCCTAGGGGTGGGTGGGGCTAGAGCAGCCGGATGCTGGCGAGGCTCCTTCGAATATTAATATTTGGGCTTGGTCTGAGTCATTGCAGAGGAGGGGGAACACTTTATGACCTAATGCCGCACTCCCTAAAGTAGTCTACCTGCCCTGGTCTTACTCATGGTATTTTGGCACTTACCTGGTGCAGGAAGCACCTGTTTTGTTGGCATGAAGCAGAGTGGTAGAACAAGGAAAGCTTGTGGTGGCATTGGCCGATTTGAGGGTGAGAAGATGCTCTGGGAGGAACTGGACTTGACAGAGCAGGTGAAATCTGATCCCACTGAATTCGACGGGCTTTAGAGTTGCTGTCATTGTTCCCCAGTGCTCATTGTTTCAGAGAAGAAACACAAGCAGATCTGGGCCACAGAATTAGGATAAGAGGGCAGAGAAGAACGGGGGATGGCAGAAGGGGAGACAGCCAGGTACAGGGATTCACAGAGCCTGCTGGTGCGAAGCATCAGGACCGAACAGGAGCCCTGCTGCCGTCTTCTTCCTTATTTGTGTTTCTTACATGTGTTCAGAAGCAGTAACACAAATTCATTTGTTGTTGTTGTTTTCAGCTAAGGCTAAGCTTAAACTTGCTCTGGTTTCAGCTTTCCCACACACCTGCCACCTTCCAATGTGAGGTACCGCTTGCAGTAGTTCTCAATGTCAGCCTAACAAGCATTCTTTGGAAACGAATTTTGCGTCTCCTTTTGGCAGCATCGGGTTTGGTTCGGGCGCTGTTAAATGGCTGTTATAAGAGCCAGGGCCTGGTGAGACTCAGCCCCACCTTCTACAGGCTCTGGGGCCTGGTCAACCTCTCCTGGCCTATTGCTCATCTCAGAGATTAGGGGGTGACTCCAGAGCCCCTCTGGCCCTCTATCTGTAAGTCCAGGGATAAGCATTAACTTTGGACTCTAGGTGCCCGGAGAGGGGCTTACTTGGAAAGAATCCCCAGCCAGTTTCTGTGGAAATGGAGTTCTGCATGACCTGGGAAACTCAGGAGGACAGGTGGTTAAATGCCAATTTGAGTTTGTCCAGTGAAGACATTCTATTGGGCTTGATCACAGTTGCAAAATAAAAATAAGTTATAGCCCCTTTTAAAAATAACATTGGAATAGAATTAATGTTAACATTGTAAAATAGCATCTTGGCAAACACATGCCTGATACCATTGGTCTGTCAAGTAATGAGCTTTGTTATAATCAGGGTAATTCCATTATTTTTTTCTAGAAAATAGTTGAACTTATTTGATTAATGTTTTTAACATATTTATTTATTTATCTATCCTCACCTGAGGATATTTTTTCCATTGCTTTTTAGAGAGAGTGGAAAGGAGGAAGGGAGCTAGGGAGGGAGAGAGACACATTGATTGGTTGCTTCCCTCAGGCACCAGGGATGGAACCTGCAACCCAGATACGTGCCCTTGACCTGGAATCAAACCGGAGACCCTTCTGTGCGTGGGCTGACACTAACCACTGGAGCATACCAGCCAGGGCTGGTTAATATTTTAATAATTTTTCCTTAGACACTGAATATAGATTTCAATATATATATATATATAATTGATTTCAGAGAGGAAGAGAGAGATAGAAACATCAATGATGAGAGAGAATCATTGATCAGCTACCTCCTGCACGCCCCTTACTGGGGATGGAGCCCGCAACCTGGGCATGTGCCCTTGACCAGAATCGAACCTGGGACCCTTCAGTCTGCAGGCCAACCCTCTGTCCACTGAGCCAAACCGGCTAGGGCACATTTCACTTTTATTTGGTATTTTCAAATCTGTCCTCAGATTTGTCTTGTAAATACATCATAAAACTCAGTGATACAAAAAGAAGAATAACTCCATGGAAATGAACATCTCCAGTTGACAGCTTATTATTGTCAAAGTATTTGCCATTTTCGAATAACTACAGTCATCATTGAAATGAGATACTTCAACAGATCTGAGTAATTTATTTTTGTTTCAGAAGCAAATGTGAATAAATTAGCGAAGGAACATCAGCATTTTGAAATTCAGCCCTTTTATTTATAAACTAGAGGCCTGAGGCACGAAATTTGTGCAAGAGTAGGCCTTCCTTCCCTCTGGCCTCCGGCAGGCACCCGGGACCCAGTCTTCCCTCACAGCCCCTAATTAGCATATTATGCTTTTATTACAGATGTGAACCTCCTTTAAAATAAAAATAGTAATACATTATTTTGTTGAGATGGGTGAGATTGAGGTCTTAAAGGCCTGCCAGCCCCCATTCATTCATTCAGGAACTGCTTATATCCAGCACCTTCCAGAGTCAAGGCAAGGGCTTCTTCCCACCAGGAGGCACAAACGTTTGAAACAATAGCCTCCTGCCTTCCAGGATCCCAACAGTAGAGATAAAAATAACCTCAAAGCAGGACATTCTGAATTGGACAGCTGAGTGTCATGCTGAGTGTCATGGGATCTAAGTGGGAATGTGGATAGTCCTGAGCTGCCTCTGAATAGCCCGTTGGATGCAGCCCAAGACTCTCACCAGATCTCTCTCAGAAAGGCAGAAATGTCATATAAGTTAATAAAATCTGTTTTATGTTATATGTAAGCTTCAACATCTTATTTTAAAGTCCCTTTTCCAAGGTCCTCACAAAAAGCTCTTTAGCAAATTAAAATTCCTTTTACTTTTGTTGATCTCCATTTTTATCCCCCCTGGTGGTGCGATTCGGTCTATATTAGGAAGTGGCACATTGGAGCAGGAGCAAGCGAGACCAGCTTTCATTTCATCGTTGTGACGTGCTTCCTTCCTCCGCGTCACGCAGCCCTGACACTGTGGGGAAGGATGAGGTGTCGATTGCAGGCTGGCCTCAATAGGATCATCCTCAGATAAAAATAAAAGCGGGACTTTGCGGGACGAGAGCACCTCCAAGGGGCATTCTAGAGCCGCGTTGCCCAGTAGAACTTTCTGTGATGGTGGACGTGCTAAGTTGAGTGCATGCAGCTAGGGATACTTGAGCTGTGGCTATGCCACCAAGAAACTGGATTTTTCATTTCATTTCAACTAATTTAAAGTTTAACAACGTCCATGTTGAACAGCACGGTTCTAAGATAGAAAGCTGCAATTATTCTAACGTGTCAAGTGTTCCGAGTGAAGCTGGGTTCTGAACACTACCTTATGGGTCTTAGTGAGGCCCTGGCTGACCCCAGATTGATGTTGCTGGGCAGTCCCTTAGCACAACGAACTTTTAGTCTGGAGTGTCCTCTTCCTGTCCCCATCACAGCGCCTCATGCTGTGGGTTCCCCTGGGGAAGCCTGCACGGGATGGGTGGGCTCCGAGGTGCTCACATAGCGGAGTGGCCTGGAAAAGGTCCCTGGAGCAGGTCAGAGCTGTGCCTAGATGGCCCCGTAGCCCAGGTGTGGCCACGTCATGGGTGGCTAGGGACCTCAACCACCCCACGCCCCACTTTTACTCTCACAGCCAAACTGGGCCCGTTGTCAGGGAGCATTGATTTAATCTCTATCCACTTATTTTTCTGTTGGGAATGATTGACTCCGGGGGGAAGTCACTGTATTGTGTGACGTGTTTGGGGACCTTGTGAAAGAACAGGCTGACGGCTGTTTGTCCGTTTGGAGGGGTCGGCAGCCTGAGGGTGAAGGTTTGTTTGGACTCTGCCCGTCTTGGAAGAGTTAACTTGGTGAGCGGTGACGTCAGTCCTGATCTTTACACCGCCTCTTGTGCAATCTAGGGCTCTGCGCTGATTGGCTGTTGGCAGGACTTCGAGTGGGCGGGCTTTTTTCTCAATTAAGTCAAAGGGCGGGGCTGGAGCAGCCAATGACAGCCGCGCCCCGGCATATCTTGCGCTAGTTTGCCGGCCGGCAGCACAGCATTCTCGTCCTCCGCCGCCAGAGCTGCTTGGGTGGCAGCTGAACACCGCGCTCCCTGTCAGCATGCTCTGCCTGTGCCTGTATGTACCGGTCATCGGGGAGGCTCAGACCGAGTTCCAGTACTTCGAGTCCAAGGGGCTTCCCTCTGAGCTGAAGTCCATCTTCAAACTCAGTGTCTTTATCCCGTCCCAGGAGTTCTCCACCTTCCGCCAGTGGAAGCAGGTGTGTATGGGGGCCGGGACAGGCAGCGGGGTTTCATCCGTGTTGGCTGAGTGAAGGGATGAGTGCTGGTAGTGGTGGCACCCGAGAAACGGGCGAGTTTTCCCCCCGGTTGTCATTTTTGTGAAAGCCAGCGACAAGGCTTCCTCAGAGGAATGGCTGGCTTTCACGTGCCTTCCAAGGAAGGAAATCGCAATGGGGAAGGGGAAGTGGGAGGAATGCAAAGAGCTTCTCTTTCTGAGGGGTGGGGGGGTTGAACTGAAAAAGGAAAAACAGTACAACAATTGCAACGCCGTCTCTCCGAGCTGGAGGGAAGAGGCCA
>NW_005871445.1:0-11860 GCF_000147115.1 Myotis lucifugus | reverse complement strand
CTCTGGGTGGAGTGACTCATATATGTGTCCACCTTCTTGAGATAACGCAGCAGGGTCTCTAGGCGGCCGCCTTGGAGTCGCACCAAACTTGGCTGAAATCCTCCCCACCACTTCCCTAGCTGTGTGATCTAGGATTAGATGTCTTAACCTCTATGAGCTCGTTTCCTTCTCTGAAAAAGTGGGGAAAAATGATAGTACCTCCTTTCCTAGAGCTGTTTGTGAGGATTTCAGCAGGGTTACTAGAGGTCATGCTTTTAGCAGGACCCATGGCTTAGAACCTCAGGGTCTCTTCAAGCCTCTTGGGTCACGAAGCTAAGCAGCGCGCTTGTTCAGTACCTGGTTGAGGGAGCTGAGGTTGGTTATATCATCAGTTTCCCCTGAGATCAGAGACTGGCCGTGGCATCAAGCATATGCCCCAAAATAGTTCCCTGGGGGCTCTTACTGCTTCTCCAGAATTCTCTTGGCTGTATTTGTGTCAAGTAGGCATTGGCAGGGGCCAGCTCTGCCTCCTACCTTCACCCTGGCCACCCGCTTGTCCCTGGGCCACTGCCACTGTAGAGAAAAAAGAGCTAGCTGCGGCGTTCCTGGTGGAATCTGGAGCGCCAGGCCTATCCACACATTTGGGCAGAGAGCATGTGGCTGAGGCCTGGCGCCAGGGGACAGCGTTGCAGGGGAGCCAAGCAGCTGACCCTGGCGGTACAGCAAGTTGGTCTTTAAAACACTTGGAATGAGAACTCACCAAGCCTGCCGCTGCTGGCCTCTGCCTGAAGGGCTCCTCATGGTGTGTGTGGGGGGGCGGGGGGGAGTGGGGGGGGCTTTTTCTCTTTGCAAGGCGGGTTCTTGGGTTCTGGGAAGCCTCTGGGTCATTAGGGCCACCTCTGTTCACGGGGTAGTGCAGTCGTGTCCTGGGGACAGGGCGTCACGAGGGACAAGCTGGTGCATGAGCTACAGGGTAAAACCTTCCTTCTGTTCCGTAGAAAATTGTACAAGCTGGCGATAAAGACCTTGATGGGCAGCTGGACTTTGAAGAGTTCGTCCATTACCTCCAAGATCACGAGAAGAAACTGAGGCTAGTGTTCAAGAGTCTGGACAAAAAGAATGATGGTGAGTGCTGCCTCCGGAGCCAGGGGCTGGCCGCCGCGGTTCTCCGTGGCCAGCTCCCGCTCACGGCCTCCGTTGTTACAGGGCGAATCGACTCTCAGGAGATCGTGCAGTCCCTGCGGGACCTGGGGGTCAAGATATCCGAGCAGCAGGCGGAAAAGATTCTCAAGAGGTGAGTGCTTGCCCGTCTCCGCATTTGGCCCACTTCAAACCCAGTGTGACGAAAGCAGCGTTCTTGGGCTGACTCTGGTGGCTTTCATGTGCTAACCCTGTTCTCTGAACTTTGGCTTCTGGTAGTTTGAAGGGATGAATAAGTAACCCCTCCCCAGGTTGCTAGTCAGCGCTCGCTCGTTTGAAGAATCCCTGATCTCCTGGAAGTGTGCCTGTTCACAGTGACCCCAAAGAAAAAGACTCGTGGGGGAGGGGGGTCAAGTAGGTGAAAGGCAGCAGGGAGCACCCTTCTCTGCCGGTGGGGAGGGGAGGGGCTCACTGGCAGCCCTCCACTTAAGGTGGACTTGACGCCATCATTGATGCGCTGCCCCGAGAGATGGGTCTGAGGTGAGCCGTGGTCCTGGGGGTAGCAGAGCTGCTGCTGTGCTGGGAAGTTGCACAGAAGAGCCCCAGGAGCGCTTCCTGTCCTGGCTGGGCCTCTCCCCATCCCTGTGCCCACTCCCCGGCTGCTGTGGGGGCGCATCCTCGTGCTGTGCTGTGCTGTGCGTCTGCCTCAGTGACATCTCCTCGAGCACTTACTTGTGTTGTTTCTCCTCTCTCCTCTGCTCCTCCTTTGTCTGTCTGTCAGAATACGAACGGGCCACTTCTGGGGCCCTGTCACCTAGTAAGTATCCGTGTCACCCTGGCGACTGCCTCCCTCCTTAACCTCTGCGCCCGATCAGAATGGGGTTCCTGTGGGTCATTATAGCCCATTTTTGTGCCAAGTGAAGTGTGGAGCCATCTGCCTCCTCTCCTCGGGGCAGAGGCACCCTCTGTGGTGTCCTCCGTGGCCGTGTGCCTGCCTCTGGCTCACCGGGAAGGGGGAGTGCGGCTGACAGGTGGGGCCTGTTCACACGTGGGCAACCGTGCGTTCCTCTTGCAGCATGGACAAAAACGGCACGATGACCATCGACTGGAACGAGTGGAGAGACTATCACCTCCTGCACCCCGTGGAGAACATCCCCGAGATCATTCTGTACTGGAAGCATTCCACGGTGAGCCCCGTGCCCGGAGCCTGGGGCCGTTTCTCCCTGTCCGTTCACCGGGTCCCTTCGCCCAGCCTCAGTCCCCATCCCGGGGTGGGGATGGGGTGGGAGTCTCAGCTTGCCTCTCCTTCAATAGTGTGACTGTCCACTCCTCTGCCAGCCCCGCAGAGCCCTCCACATGCCTCCTCCGTTTCCCACACGCCTGCCCACTGGATGGCCTGACCGTTCCCCACACACAGGGCTCCTTTGCCAGCGGTGCCCATCTGTCCCTCTGGGCTGCCTGTTCCTCAAGGCCCACTTCACCCTCCCCTCATCGCACTTGCTCTCCCAAAGCCAGTGTGAGCCTTCTGGGCGGGGCTCTCTCCAGGGAACCAATGGCACAGCTGTTAGGTGTCTCCCCCCACTGCCCCATCTTGTGTGCTGTTTCTCTCTGTGACAAAAGAATATGTTCCCACCACCGCGAGTATGCTCTTTCGTCTCGTCAGAGCTGTCGTTGAGAAACACAGATCCGCCCTCACTGGTAGTGGCCGCACTGACTCCCTGCCCTCGGGCCTCCTGCCTCCTGCATGCGGGATGCGGCCCTCTCTGAGCACCCCCTCGGTTTTAGTCTGATCCACCCCAGGCTGTCAGCTCTGGCAGCGGAGGCCGAGGCGATCCTCCTGGTCAGTCTCCTGCAGTGCCCAGGCCAGGGCCTCACCCTTGGGACACCTGGCCTCTTTGTTGGGTGAAGTTATGTGGGCTGCTGACCCGTGGGTCTGGCCTGCAGCCCAGGTCTGAGCAGAGCTGGCTCTGTCTGACCAGCCAGGACGCCACCCAGAAGAGAGGGTGACGCGCAGGCATTGCACCCCCCTGTATTTGCTGAGGCCTTACATAACGTTCTGCCAGCGCGATCTGATTACACATCAGGTCGCAGGAGAATTTTCACCCCTGGCCTGATGGGTTCAGTACAGCCAGCCTGGCGATCCTCCGCTCTAATGCCTTTGTAAGCTGTTCCTGCAGGAGCTCCCTGGCAGCCACTGGAAGGCTGTCTGCGGGGTTTTGTAGCTGCTTCCTTCCAGCTGTGCTCTCACATGGCACACCTGGGCCTCCCGAAGGCCACAGACAGGGACCAGAGCTTTGCCACCTTCACATGGAGGGGGACTGAGGGGGGGACTAGGCTGGTGCATCAGTTTCCTGCCCAGAGTCCTTGGCAATCTCACCCCCTGGGTGGCCCCTTCTAGACGGTGGAAGGTTATGGACCTGCTGTCCAGCAGCAGCTTGGCCACACGCGTCAGGGCCTGCTTGTTTGATCTCTTGGTCTTCCCTGCAGATCTTTGATGTGGGAGAGAATCTGACAGTTCCCGATGAGTTCACCGTGGAGGAGAGGCAGACGGGGATGTGGTGGAGACACCTCGTGGCTGGAGGTGGGGCCGGGGCCGTCTCCAGAACCTGCACGGCCCCCCTGGACAGACTGAAGGTGCTCATGCAGGTACGCAGGGAAATGGGCCCCAAACCTCTGGTTCCACCCCTGGGCTGCTTTGGTGGGCTGGTCTCCCCTCCCCTCCCTTGTCTGGGGCCCGCTTTGCACCCATATATTTTCTATCCCAATAAATTAGATTGGAATTCTTGCTCAGACAAGGGCAACATTAGACCCAGGCCTGGGCAATGCACGTAGCTGATCTAATTTTATTGGAGGCCCTGAGCCAGGGGTCACGTTACAGGGCTGTAATGAGGACTGGTAAAGTAGTGAGGACGGGGGGTGGCAGGAACCTTTCTGTAGGATTCTTGTGTAGGTGTCGCAGGGGGAAGGTGTGAGCAGATGGTCACTTGGCCCAGACCCCATTATGGCCAGAGGCCTGACTCCACTAGGACAGAGATAAGCTAGACCAACGTCAGGGGCAGGGTTTCAACATCAACCTGCACAGCATTCCCTGTTGGACTTTGGCGTCTTCTGAACGGTGGCCAGTCGCTCCTTGTCCCCTTGTTTGTTCTGGCACCTTCCTGCTCAGAGAAGACGTCATCCTCTCCCTCCCCCTTTGCCCTCCCGGGCTGCCTGCGTTTGGAGCCTGTTGATGAATAATGTGACTGAAACAGGGAAGTGGAGTGGTTCAGGGAGAAGAGCTCTCGGCCTGGAATCTGACCCCATTGGGCCCAGAGCTGTGTGACCTCGGGCAAGTCACTTGGCCCCAGGACTTCATTGCTCTGAGCCCAAGAGGCTTGAGACACATTGCCTTCCTTGTCAGGATTCTTCACGAGTCCCCAGGGATGCTGTAGATATTGGAAGCATTTCACTTGGGTGAAATGACACAATCCTACTGGGTACCTTAAAGTAACCCAGCAGGGGTGGGGCAGTGCGGGGAAGGGATTGGCTGTGGTTGCATGCGTGTGGAAGCTGATCAAGGGTTCATGGGAGCTCATTATATAATTCTCTGCACTGTTGTACATATTTGAAATGTTTCCATAATAAAAAGCTCAAGCTCGATCTTTTTTTCTACTAAATCCTTATCCAAGGATGTTTTTATTGCTCTTAGAGCAGAAGAGTGAGAGACGCAAGAGAACATCGATGTGAGAAACATCGATGGGTTGCCTTCCCTATGCGCCCCAACCAGGGATTGAACCTGCAACCTAGGTATGCACCCTGACCAGGAATCGAACCCACAACCTTTTGGTATACGGGACGACGCTCCAACCAACTGAGCCGCCCAGCCAGGGCAGTTCAATCTTTTAAATTTTAAAAAGTGGTCCTTGTGGAGGTGTTTAGCACAGTGTTGGCACACAGTAGGTGTGGCATGGGGAGATGGAGCTGGGCCTAGAATGGCTGTTTGGTTCTCAGTGCTGTTAGTCTTCAGAATCCGAGAGGAAAGAGCCTGCCTGCCCACCGTGATGGTTGGCCATGGAGGGAAGGCTCTGTGTCGGATGATGGCCGAGTTCTCTCTGACCCCGTCCTTCCCTCTCCAGGTCCACGCCTCCCGCAGCAACAACATGTGCATCGTGGGCGGGTTCACCCAGATGATCCGAGAGGGAGGGGCCAGGTCGCTCTGGCGGGGCAACGGCATCAACGTCATCAAAATTGCCCCCGAATCGGCCATCAAATTCATGGCCTACGAGCAGGTGAGGACCCGCCCCCCAGGTAGTGTTGTCAATTGGCAAAGGGGCAGCAGGGGGACGGGGCGGGGGGGATGGGGGAGGCCTGGGTCTGACCCCGTCTCTGCTGCCATTTCCTTCTATTTCTGGGAAGCGTCACATGGGCCAGGGACACCATGTCTGGGCTAAGCCTGACTGGCCCCGTGAGGAAGGTGGGGCAGGAGGGGGCGCTGGTCTCGGGTATATCGGTTTGTTTGCTCCCTGTTGTAGATCAAGCGTCTTGTTGGGAGTGACCAGGAGACTCTAAGGATTCACGAGAGACTTGTGGCAGGGTCCTTGGCAGGGGCCATCGCTCAGAGCAGCATCTACCCGATGGAGGTGAGGGGCCGCCTTGGTCCTGGGGCGGACCAAGGTGCAATGGGGCGGGCAGTGCACATGGGGATGAGGCTGAGGGGTGGGCCGTGCTCACACTCTGTCGCTTCTGTTGGGTTCTGCAGGTTCTGAAGACCCGGATGGCCCTGCGCAAGACAGGCCAGTACTCGGGCATGCTGGACTGTGCCAGGAAGATCCTGGCCAGAGAGGGGATGGCCGCCTTCTACAAAGGCTACGTTCCCAACATGCTGGGCATCATCCCCTACGCTGGGATCGACCTGGCTGTCTACGAGGTGAGGCGCTAGAGGGCTCAGGCCCCTGAACTGGCGGGAGAGATTCAGAAACCCCTCCTCACGCGTCCCCGCCTGTTGTCTCCATGCCTGACAACCTCTGGGGATGGTGGGACAGGGACAGCACCAAAGAGCGTCCCATCCACTCAGACTCATTGCAAGGGTCCCCTGCAGCCCCGAGTTCCGCCCCAGGTGCCTGGCAGGCAGATCTCGAGAGTACGGTGCCCTGGGGGTTCATTGGGCCCCAGCAGACTCCAGGCGACAGAAGTCAGTTTCTCTGGGGGGTGAGGCCGTGCTGCCTCATCCCCATTCCTGTCTGACCCAGGAATCCCCAGGGACAGCAGAAACAAAGGAGGCGGGCCAGGAGCTCAGCCAGCCCAGGCCAAGCGAATCGGGTTACAGTGGCCTCACAGAGTCATGCGATGGGTCCAGTAATGTTGTCGTCACTCGCCCCCCCTCACTCTGGCCTCTCACGGCCTCGCAAGCTCTCGCTGGCACTTGGCTCATCCCTGCGCCCTTCCCCTTGCAGACACTCAAGAATGCCTGGCTGCAGCGCTATGCCGTGAACAGCGCAGACCCTGGAGTGTTTGTGCTCCTGGCCTGTGGCACCATGTCCAGCACCTGTGGCCAGCTGGCCAGCTACCCTCTGGCTCTGGTCAGGACCCGGATGCAGGCCCAAGGTAAGGCTGGTCCTAGGCCGGTCCCCAGGGGCCCATCTCCCTGGGCAGATTGGGATCCAGGGAGGAGCCGGCGAAAGGCCTCTGATGGACGACCTTTCTTATTTCTGCAGCCTCCATTGAGGGCGCTCCAGAGGTGACCATGAGCAGCCTCTTCAAACAGATCCTGCGGACCGAGGGAGCCTTTGGCCTGTACCGGGGGCTGGCCCCCAACTTCATGAAGGTGATCCCAGCCGTGAGCATCAGCTATGTGGTGTACGAGAACCTGAAGATCACCCTGGGCGTGCAGTCTCGGTGACGGGAGGGAGGACAGCCCCGCCCGGCGGACTCCTGATCCTGGGCTGCAGCCCCGGGATGTGTAGCCATCTCATTCTGTGAATGTGCCGACACTAAGCTGACTGAAGCCAAGCTGTGAAACCCCTGGGACGCACCGCAGGGAGGGTGGGGGGAGCTGGCCGGCCCACTGGGCTTCCTGCTGACCATGGCCCACCCTCGTGTCCATTCCAGGGAAGGCCCGTGGGTATCCCTCGGGTCCAGGGGTCAGCAGGACTCAGGCTGACGCTCAGTAGAGACCGGACGTTTCCTGCAGGGCCTGCCAGACAGCAGGGCTTGGAGGCGGCTTAGTTCTTCCATCTCCTCTTCCCACCCAGACCGTGGGCCACGGGCCCCTGCCCTCTGGCCTGCTGGGCATCTGCCCTGTGCCCACTGCCTCTTCCTCACTGCTGTTTGAATATGGTAGGAGGAGGGCCACCAGCCCACTCCCATGCCCGCCTGCTCCTCCCCCTCAGTCCTCGGGGGAAAGGTGCTTCCACCTGACCTCACACCCGCTGGTTGTGCAGGGAAAGGAGGAGCCGGGGAGTGTGCCCACCCCCTCTGCGCTCACCAGCAGAGGGCGCCGATGCATGCAGGGGCAAGGCCCCGCCCCGCCGTTGGCTGCCTGGCACCGGGTGCATGGCTTCCCCGGAGCCCAGAGGCCTCTGCCCTGCACTGCGGGGGCCTCCTGGTGCTCTGAGCTGCTCCGGGCTCTGTCGGGACTGGCACCAGCTCAGACCCAGCTCCCTGTCCCTGCTCTGGCATGAGGCAGTGGGGTGTGGGGTAACGGGAGGTTTCTGCCCCATGTCTGCGTGCCCCGAGAAGGAAAAGGGCTTGAGGGCCTTAATTAGGTATTTTTGAGGAAAGGGTTTTGTTCAGAAAGACAGACTGGACAAATGTGCAAGCCCTGAGCTTCCGGAGGGAAGACAAAGCGAGTAGAGAGCTTGGCTGATGCATTAAAGTCTGTTCCTGAGGCCCCGGGATTCGTGTCCAATCCCAGCTGGGGCGGTGGGACCAGCCTCACATTCCACTGATGCCACGGATCATGCTCCGAGCCTATTTATTTCGTATTTATTTGAACAGAGTTATGTCCTAACTATTTTTATAGATTTGTTTAATTAATAACCTGTCATTTTCAAGTTCATTTTTTATTCATATTTATGTTCATGGTTGATTGTACCTTCCCACACCCAAGAGGTGGGGTGAGGAGAGGAAGTGGGAGTGGCCTTCCTGCCACTGCCCACACCGTGTCACATCTGTCCAAGGACAGGAAAGGGGCCAGGAGCGGAGGGAGGGGCCCTGGTCCCAGAGAGGGTCCCTGGCCGGGTGGGGAGACACGTGCACACGGGGAGCCTTGGGACCTGAGTGTCCGATGGGGGACGGGAAGGGGGGGAGAAACCTCAATTCCGTTGAAGATGGAAGTCCAAACCCTTTTTCGGACCCGGAGGGTCTCTATTTCACCCTTTCTGAATGACAAGGCAGCGAGGTGCCTATCACTGTGAGTTTGGGGGGGCTAGAGGAGAGGGTGGCAGCGCCCGCCCCACCTGTGAAGTGGGCTTCTCCCTCGCAGCCCCCGCGCCCTCCCCCCTCCCGCCCCCGCTGCCTCTGCTCAGTAGTGCTGGTCAACCTGCAGCCTCACAGTTGCACTTTTCATTCTACCAGAATGGCCCGGTGGGCAGTTTAAATAGGACGCAAAGATCAATGCAAAAATTACTGTCCTGTATAAACATAGTTCTAACTGGAATTTGTGAAAAAGCAAATTAAGAAGAATTGGGAGTTGTCATTTAAAACAGCCTCTAATAAAGTTGTTTGAAAGCCGATGACAGAGCATGATTTTTCTGATCTGGGCTTGGGTGGTGCGGGGGTGTTCCCATGTTAGAAAATGAGCCCAATTTTTTCATCATAAAAAACAAGAAAGCCAAACACACCCCTCCATGTTTCTCAGAGATGCACCTCCTTTAAAATGTGTGTTCGCTGGATTTGGGGTGCTCTGAGGGCCACTGGCGGCCCCCTCAGTCCTCTGACTCAGCCCCTCTCCTGCAAAGCTGGCTGCTCCCTCCTGCTTGAAGCGGCTCCAGCCACCACCTGCTTCCCCTCATGGCTGCCCCTCCCCAGCCTCCCAGTCGGTTCCTGGTTCCTGGTTCCTGCCCTTCTCCTGCTTGGAGGTGTTGGTGGCCCCACCTGGCTTTATTTGCTTTCTGCCTGTCACCCCAGGAGAGGATGAGCCACTGGGGGCGGGGTTGTATTTGCAGCCCTAAGAGAGTGCCCGATGCACAAAGTATTCAATAAAATGCGTATTAAATAACGGTCCACGCTCTGATCCCGATAGCCTGGTGCCGTGGGTCGGGGACAGTGGCGAGAGGCTGTGGGGAGGCACGGAAGTGTGCCGTGGGTGAACTGGCACGTGGCACTGGTACGGGGTGGAGAGTGTGTCTTGCTCTCCCTGATTTAGCATCTGTTTCCCAATGTGTGTCCACTGGGAGCCTCAGAATGTGGCTTTATTTGGAACTAGAGGTTTGCAAAGTATCCCAGTGAAGATGAGGTCATACCTTACTAGGGTGGGCCCCAAACCCAGTGACTGGTGTCATAGAAGAGGGAAATTCCCACACAGACGGAGACACCGAGAACGCCACGTGACCACAGGCAGAGGTCGGAGCGGGGCATCGTCAGGAAGGATCCGTGCTGGCGGCCACCGGCCTGCCGACACCTGCATTTCAGACTGCAGCTCCTGAGCTATGAGAGAAGGGCTTTCTGTTGTTTTAGGCCCCGACTTGGTGGTGAGTTGTCAGTCCTAGGAAACTAATATGCCATTTGCCTCAGCTGTTGTCAGGGTTACAGGCATAAATCATTTCCCAATCATTGGCAAATTGGTGCCCCCGCCCCCCAACCTGCTATCCTCAGTTCTCTCAAGCTCAGAAGTTAACCTTGGGAGCTGCTCTGACGTGGCCAAAGCTCAGCCCACCAAGCCTGCCTCCTCCAGGCGTCTCCCTCATCCCTCCGTCTCCTCGCATGTCCCCTTCTCACCACGCCTTCCCTCAGCTCCCTATTTAAAATGGTAACCTCCGTGCTCGCTTCGGCAGCACATAGACTAAAATTGGAGGCAGCTGATCAATGTTTTTCTCCCTTTCCCTTCCTCTCTCTAAAAATAAAAAATAAAAAACAACTGTTTAAATGTAACCTGTTCCCCCACCCAACCAGCCCCACGTCCTTGTAGCCTTCTCCCTAGTTGCTCACCACCAACTCTACTGGGCTCTCTCTCACTCCTTGGTTTAGCGTCTGTCTCCTCCGTGAGAGTTGGGTGTTGGCTTTCTTCACTGCTGTTCCCAGCAGGTGCTGGGCACCCACTTGGTGAGAATGAGCAGTTACTGGTTGACGGAAACCCATCCAGACGTCTCATGGTGTGGAGGGCAGAATGACGCCCCCTCCCCAGGGTGTCGGAATTAGGTGACATGGCCAAGGGCAGTAAGGCTGCAGGTGGAGTTAAGGTTGCTGATCAGCTGACCTTAAAATAGGGGGATGAGCCTGGGTTATCTGAGTGGCCCCGAGGAATCACAAGATCTTTGGGTGGGAGAGGGAGGCGGGGAGAGGACAGAGAGGTGAGGCGAGGACTCTGCCCAGGTCCCTGGCTTTGAGGACGGAGACAGGGCCACAAGTGCAGGGTTGCAGGCGCCTCTCGGAGCTGGAAAAGGCCAGGCACAGATTGAACCCTGGAGCGTCCAGGAGGAAGGCCGCCCGCTGACACCTGGAGCTGAGCCCAGCGAGCCGCACTGCGGGCCTGACCTCCAGATCTGCCTGTTGGAAAGTCAGAGGAGACTGAGTGGAGATGTCTGGTCCTTAATAAGCAGCTTCGTCTCCCAGCTCCCTCCCCTCCAGGATTCCAGACACACGGAGTCATTTCCCCCGAAATGCTCTTCATTCCGCCTCCCAGGGAGGCGCCTCACATGGCCTGGGATCTCCGGCATCTGAAAGGAAGTCCAGCCAGTGGGGTGACTGGGGGTGGAGGAGCCACGTCAACCTCCTTCCGGAAGCTAGAGGTGAAAGGTCACCTCTAATTCCTGGGAATGACACTTATGGAGCACCAGCTGGGTTAGCCCCTGGCAGTTCTAGGAGGTAATTCCGCCACCACGTCCCTCCGTCCGTCCATCCGTCCGTCCGTGTGCTGCATGCCTGGGGTGAAGGCAGGGGGCTGCACGGGGGCTGGGACGGTGCCATGTCCACTTCTGGGACCTTCCCCGAGGGGCCCCTGGCCCCTGGCTGCTCTCCCGTGCCAGGCGGCTGCAGAGAACCTGGGGGGGCACCTGTGAGTCAGTCCTGGCACCGTGGCAGTGGGATCATGGGCAGATCTCATGCTCTCTGAGCCTCAGTTTTCTCACGAGCAAGAGGGGCCCAGAACCTTCCTTACAGCTCAGAGGGAAGGACTCCTCCAGGTTCATGCCGGGAGAATGCTGAGCTGAGTCAAACCAGCTTTGCTGACTCTGAGGCCATGTTCTCAACCTCAGCTCCTGGCTGGGCTGCCCCATCTCACCGGTCTGATCGGGCTGGAATGGAGGGGAAGGGTGAGAGGACCAGCAGCCCTGAGCCCGGCCCCGCTGCCCAGGTGTGGACCTTGCTCCCTGGCCTCCGGGGCGGACGAGGAAGCTGGGGCAGACCAGCGAGGCCCAGTCACCGTGGCCGGAGAGGCCGGCCAGGGCTGGATGGAAGGGCGGGCAGAAGGGGGGGTGACGCAGTAGGGCAGGGAGGAACCGAGAACGAGGAAACTGAGGCGAGCGAGAGCCAGAGGCCCGGCCCAGTCCCCCGGGGGAGCAAGATAGACCCAGGCCTCCTGCTCTTGGCTCTCGGCCAGGTAGTG